>NC_052138.2:16465667-16765667 GCF_016086655.4 Lepeophtheirus salmonis | reverse complement strand
CAGAGGTATTTAAGATATGTGGTACTACTATGTGTTGATGAATATAAGAATCTTAAATTTAATTTTAAAGAATTTAGAATTGTCCAGCACATCTTAAACAGTCCCTAAAAATGTCTGACGCCTTGACATAAACATTACGAAGAAAAGTTTTATTATTTTTACGCATAAAAAAAATCTTTGCCCTTAACTAAATATAGGTACCTTGATGATCATCTCAGTTTCGCTAAATATAAATACATACATGCACTCAAAGATTTGATCTTGTTTTTTAACTTTAATTTCTTTCGTGCATCATTTATATTTCTGTATAAATTAATATGTACTTACAGATATGGGATAAAGCTTTAGTCAGCTATAATCAAAAGTATATATTCATTACCGATAGAAACTCATTTAAGCAATTATTGAAACTAAAAGAAATGCGTGACGTGTTTTATTTACTCATAATAACCATTGATGAGGCATTGAATACGGTGAGCCATTATTTCCTAACCAACTTATTTCACTGCAGGTTATTCTTTTAATCCTTTAGGGTTTCTTCTATTTATATACTTCTGATCCAATCCATGATGGTGAATACACTCGACTTGGAGCTTGGATTACACGATTCATAAGTATTATATGTAGACATATCCTGAATGATCACTAATTCAAAATGTCATTCAATACCTAGAAACATCCGACGACATCTTCCCAAATAAATTTTCAGATATGAAAGGAAAAGTCTTACCCTGTGCCTATCTACCTTTTTTTCCCTATATCTATGAAGAACGACTTCATCCTAAATCATTAGACTTGATGATCAGTGGAGTGGAACACGATATCCTTTCTCAATTTAAGAAGATATTGAATTTCAATGTCAAGTAAATAAAATGTTATCAATATTGTGGTTACCATCAAAATTTGGACTTAAACTAAATTATGTATTTTGAATAGTCAAAATTGGAATAAAATATTTATTTATGATGCATTAAAAAAAAAATTACTAATCATTACTAACTTAGATATATCAGAGCCCCCGATGGTAACTATGGAGTTAAGAATAGCACAAAGGACGAATTCAACGGCATGATTGGAATGGCTCAAAGACAAGTAAATTATTCTAAAAACAAAGAATTTATATAAAGTTGTCTTAGATATATAATTCTTATTGATCAGTTCGTATATATTGTAGGAAGTGGACATCTGCTTGGGAACTATAGTCAGATCGTACGAACGTGAAATAGTTATTGACTTCTCAGAGACGATTTTTTTTACTACAACTACATTCATAACAAGGAACCCCGCTCCACTTCCAAAATGGCAAGCTATTCTTTCTCCATTCCAAGTATATACATGTAAAAGTATCTTGTTCATGCTAAACTTCATTATATTATTTTCTTCATTTCAGCCGTCTTTGTGGATAGCCTTAGTCTTCGGAATGTTGAGTTTTTTTGTGATTAATTACTTATTCATAAAGTGGACTCTCATTCCGATGAATGAGGTCACCCTAACATATAGTTTCTTAAGCATGTGGGCATCCTTTATGAATCAAGGGATACCACATCCTAAACTCTCATCCTATCGAGTTCTTTTAGCATCTTGGTTCTTATTTTCACTCTGCGTTGTGTCAAGTAATAAGTACATTTAAAATGCATTTTATTTAAATAATCTACCTTTGGTTCTTAGGCTATGCTGGAAGCCTTTTTTCGTCACTCACTTTACCTCGATATGAAGTAGCAATTGATTCTCTAAATCAGCTTTTGAACTCTAATTTGAAAATTATAGTTTTGAAGGGAAAATATCATGAACAATATTTTCAGGTAATCAAATACATAGTATTAATACAAATCACTAGATTTGAATTTATGTACATTCAAACATATTTCTAACCATCTCTTATAAATTTTTAGAATTCAAATGTCAAACTATACCAAAGACTTTATGAACAGTTATACAAAGGACCCAGTGTTTGCAATACATTTAAAGATTGTTTGTTCTACGTTAATGACAACACTGGGTAAGATTTAAATCTTAATGTCTTAATTACTCTTTTCTTTTCTATTATGCATTTATTTATTAGATACAGCTTTATTTTTGAAAAAGAATTTTTTTCCTCAAAGATGCCAACTATTTTTCCAGATTCGAATCACAAAATTAGGATATCACGACGTGGTTTCCACAGTACGGATATTGCGACTGTTTTTCGTAAAAACAATCCTATAAGGCATGAATACAACAAATTGTAAGTTGTAAAAAGACATTCTGTCTTTGTAATGAATTATTGTTATTTTCTAATTTTCTGCGTATGTAGTATTCTAAAAATACGACAGGCTGGTCTAGTCAGTTTATGGCGTAAAAAACACCAATTTAAAAAAAGAATGAAAAACAGAAGTGTTCACGTATGTAGCTTTATTAAATTTTTATTTGATTTCAAATGATTTACGAATACATATCTATATCTCATAATTGTAGAAACATTCGGATGATCTTTTGGATGAAAATGACGAAGGGAAAAAAATATTGACTATGGAACATTTACAAGGAGTTTTTTTTCTGTATGCATTTGGGATTGGATTTAGTATTCTTACTTATTTCTACGAAAAGAAGAAACATAGAATTTAAGATTTTAACAAGTTACTTATATCGTACCTATTTATAAACAGTAACATAGTTTTCAATAAATAGGGTTTTAAAAAATATTTCATAGTTATAAAAAAGGTACCATCTGGTTCAAAATTGGCTTTCAGACAATTTGTAGATGTTTTGGTCTAAAGAATTGTGGCCCCCTAGCTCCCTGGTCTCCAATCCTTTGGACTATTTCGTGTGGGGCGCCTTGGAGAGGGAGTCAAACAAGGGTGCTCACAACAATTTGGCTTCTCTGAGAGCCTACATTATTGAGGCTGTGAACAATCTGAATAAAAATCACCTTACCAAGACGTGCAGCAGGTTTTGTGTCAGGTTGGAGGCCGTGATTGAGGCTGATGGTGGTTGGATTGAATCATTAGGTTCATGGAGGGTCCCTACGTTTGTATATAAATGGATATGTAAATATCTCTACTAATTTCAGAAATAAAAAGATTTATGTCCTGCTCTCAAAAATTCTTAATTGTAAAATCCCACCCTGTATGTACATTGGTTGATGTCTCAATTCAAGTCTCATATCTTTGATTAATACATTGAGCAATAAGTCCATGTCATCTTTTTATGGGGGTACATTTATATTTTTATCAATTTAAATTATATCCAAAAATTATAAGATAATAAATTGAATCTGACCATTTACATACTCATCCAACTAACACCCAAACCAACCCTTTCCAGCTTCAACCACAGCCTTCAACTTGACACAGACATTGATAAGAAACTCCTTGTCGTCGAAAATTGAAGCCTGCAAGAAGTCAACAGTTTTATGTGTACTTTTATTGTAATTTCTCTCCAAGACGCCCTACACAAAGTCCAAAGTATTCAGATCCGGCGATCTAGGAAGTCACATTTTCATTCCCCAAAAGATAAACGTCTTAAAAATATTTTTTTTTCCCTCAATAATTGTGTTTCCAATCACTCGATTTGGACATGAACTAGATCTGTTAACATAAATTTAAGCTATCTAGCATGATTATCGATGGAGTTATTTGGGTCCTTCGGGGTGCACCGTCACCAAGGCACACAATAATGGCAGCACAACATTCCTATTTGGAAGAAATCTTAGGGGTTTTGTATTTTTTTATAAGTTTCATTAGCTGAATCGAATGAGCACACTTTCATAAACATAGTTCAGATTTAAAATTCCCTCCCAGAAAATGTACGTTGTTGTACAATGTAAAACAAAAGAGTCAATCATCTTCTTGAGAAATCACAATAGTGTCACTCTGTTAATATGTTGCTTTAACGAAGGTGTTTTAAAATTTGGGAAATTAACAGTATTTAACATAGGCTTATGATAAGATGACCAAATGGGCAAAAATTATGTTTCAGTGGTTAATGATAACATACATAAATATAAGAAGAGATGCAACAGCAAAATTAAATCAAAGGAATCAAAAAGAATAAAAAAATTAAATGGGGAATAAATAGGAAATAAACAATTTATGTTCAAAGGGAATATCTTTAATGTTATTAATTGTTAATATTTTTGTCAAGAAATACAAAAATAATAATAAGGTATAATAATAAAAATTTTTAAAATATTATGAGAAAAAATTTAGTTAAATAGGTAATCAATTTATTTGTGTGGAGATCCTAGGTCTAGACCAAGGTTTCTCAAACTTTTTCAGGCCGTCACCCCCCTGGCTTTCATATAAACTTCTACCCCCCTAAACACATTTATTTCGAAATAAAAACAGCACATTAATGAACAAAACACAAAATGTATTTTTGAAAAATAAATTAACCATAGGTTTTCACAATTCCTGCTTATGTGGTTGGTGTACTTGTTGTAGGGATATTAGTTTCTCCACAGCAGGTTGAAACTCTCTAAGAAGAAGACGTATATCGCTACGTTTGGTCATTCTAAATTTGTTCCTTTGCTTTGAAAGAATCAAAACTATTGGACTAAAAGCCCGTTCTACCAAATATGATGTTGGAATAGCAATAAAAAATATCTTCACTTTATTCGATAATACTGGATAGAGGTCAGAGATTCCTTTTTGTAGGCAAAAATAGACAGAATAATTGAATGATTTTTCATCGCCCTCAATGATTATACAACTGTATATTATAAATTGCAAGATATATACATATAAATGAATTTTAATGGTCTAATAAAAAAGTGTTTAAAAAAATTAGCTTTTATTTAAAATTTCTAATGCGATGGATACCATTGGTGTTTTCTGACTTTCTCACTTTAGGATCGATGCTGCTTAGAAGTAGTCTCAAATCTCCCTTTTTTATAATTTGCAGGCGATTTCTTTGCTTTATAAGAAGTTTAGAAACTGTACTAAATCCCCAAGTACCTCCAGCTTGTACCCTAAAACCGGCACTGACTCCAATAATTTGAGTTACTAAACATAAGACTACCCCAATAATAACTCAATAATAACAGTAATAACTCAGTTCAAGGAAGAATAGATAAAATGCCTGAAAACATAGAAAGATAAATTTTGCAACATTCTTGTTGCAACATAATTTAGCTTGAAGTTAGATGAGTCCTTGTTACTAGGAAATGAGTATGCCCTTCTCGCTCATGTTTGTATTTGTCAAAGATGAAAAGTTGGTCCAAGAAATGATATTTGTTAGAAAAGTTATAATAAATACTAAAGGGGATATTTTATTTCATTGATAATTTTTCCAGAAGAAAAACACCCACTTGCTAATATTCTTGCAGTGCAATAGATGGTGCAACATCCATGATATATCGTCATCATTGCTTCATCAGTTTCTTGAAAAGCTGTACCTGGTGTAATTGCAATGCTTTATGGAGACATGAATACTATATGTCCTTTAAAGTGGGAGCGGTTTTTTGCACTTTTCCAATGTCACCTGTCTACCTCATGATCGTAACAGAATAGTGAGAGTAATAATATTAGTAGTATTAATATCAATACATCAAATTGAGAGAATTGGTTCCTGAAACTATCAATTACGATAGCGAATTTTTTAAATAAAAAAACACTCCTATCCTTAACTATGATTATAAGAGAGTTTTCAGTGTGATGTTGGACATAAATGCACCGAAAAGGTTCTGTTTGATAGAAAATAATGATAAGGATATTATGATGATGAAGTGAAACATTGAATTACACTGTCCAACAGCAAAAATGATACAAAACAGTATATGTTCAACTTAGTACAGTTTGATCCCCTGATTCCAAATATGGCCTTATTTTTTCTCTCATGGCTTTCAGAAAAAGGCCATTTTTTGGCTATTTTTAAGGTTCAAAGCTGTTTTAAGCCCTCGGTGTTGAAGATATGGATAAATTATATTAATATATTTTAAGGCCGAATGTTAAAAAATTCTAAAACCATTTTTAAAATGTCTGCATCATACTTATAACTCAAGTTATCTCTGTTTAAAGTGGAGAATAGGTGTTTTTTATTCAGAGGCTCATAGCTTCAAGACGAATAGATTCAAAAAGTTTAAAAGTATTGCATTGGATAGCTAAAAGTATGAACTTTTATTTTAAAAAAAAGAATCTCTCAAAAACCCAGTCACAAGATTTTTTTAGGATCATCTTCATGGATTTGACGGCAGCCTCTGCATTTCCATTGGATTGGAGTGAGTATGGAGATGCGAGCTCATGTTTAATGCATAAATCTCTGCAGAAGTCCCCAAATTCCGTACCGAATTTGTATCTACCGTCCGTTGGAATATGCATTGGGAAGCCCCCAATCCGACTTAGTTGAAGTCTGTCACAACTGAAATGTACACATTTAAACCTTCAGATGTCTTAGACGGGATCTGGGAAAGTTGACAGCTTACTCAGAAAGGATTTATAAGACTACCCAGGGGATCGTTGACATCATCTGCTCTTTCGAGAAGTCCCTTAGGTTGGAAATTCCTACCAGAGTTTCTCTCTTTGAAGGTCCGGACGAGTGGAGTCGATTTTGCAGGTGAAACAGCAAATTCAAATGAGCTCATAAACAAAATGGCCTCGAACGATACAAATTAACTTTTGGGAGATATGTATTGGTTCTAAGACCTGCATTACGAATCCATCTTCGATTATATTTACTGAGTACGCCAGATTTTAGAAAATCTAGTCAAACAGCGACATTGGACTATTTTCTTAAGTACCTGGAGAGAACGGCAATAAATTACGCTGTAAAGATAAATAAAGAGAGAACTTTAAAGCCATAAAAGTTTCTTTAGGTGAGTCTAAAGACAATTTTCTCTTCCCACTCTTATAACTATGTCAAAAAGTTACCCAAGAAGAACATTTGAGGACAAATAGCAGAGGTGATAGACTTTTCGTCTCGGAGCAGAGAAAACCTAAATCTGCTTAATACATTCATGACATTCCAAAATCTTCTGATAATTCATACAAAGTTTGATGTGGATACCTATCCATCCTTCTTCATTATATTTAATAAGCCCATTACAAGTAGATTCAATACTTGGGCACTCCACTTATGAGCATATCGTATTTCAAGTTATAGTTCTTTTTCATATATCTATCTTACATGATTAAAATCCGCTAAATATTGGTTTGCCTTCGAAATAAACTGATTTCGTGTGTGTAAATTGTTGTAAATATTCTTGAATATAGGTATGTATGCACATAATCAAAAATTAAAAATATTCTTGAATTGGGAAAGAATGGACTAATGATAAATTGTTGCAGAGCTTCCAAACCTTTGACAATAAACTTCCAATAAGCCATATCTTGATCAGTAATTGTTGCTACAGTTATTAAACCGACATCAATGATGAGTTTCAAGATTTTTTACTGCCACCATTTCATTGTATCAGCATCGATTGTTGGGTTAGGTATGATTGTCAAATTATCTTAGTACGAGCCTCGGACAGAATTAGCGAAAAAAAAAAACCAAAAAAAAAAACAGAATAGTGTTTGTGTCTGAGCGGAGTTTTCTAACCTGTATATTTTACCCCCTTATATACTCGTATTCCTCTCTCTGAGCAGTGTAAACCATAGCGATCAAAAGGGAAACCATTTTTTCATTGTTGTTAAGGTCCTTTCTTTTAAATATATACAAATGTATTATTAGAAACACTACTTTTGAGGCTCATATCCGACGTTAACCTTGACAAATGCCGGACTGTGGATAAATATAACAAATTATTTTTATAAAAAATGATTTATATAAAGCTGGATAAATATTATGGCAAGCAACCGCATTGTACAAAGGAGAATAGGAGTAGTGGTACTTGTTCTTATGATCAAATGTTATTGCAGTCCGTTCAATAAGGAAGCGTAATATATGAGCAATTTTTTCATTTTCCATATTTTCAATTAATATTTCTATTTCACAATATAATCTTCAATACCGACTCATATGTAAATTAAATCAAACCTGCTCTGTAAAAACGATAAGTGTATGGGTTTTGATTGATGCTATTTTGTTAGAGCGACACATTAGTGATACATGTAACTACCAATTGAGAAATAATAAACAATTGGATGCCAGGAAAGCTCGAGATAATATTGTTGGAGGGATCTTAACATCACAAGGAACCCTTTAAGGGATGTGTTCAATTACAGCGGCTTTAAAAATATAAAAAAAATGACAGGGTTATATTAAGCCATTTTCTGGACGATGTCGCCGTGAAACTACGTCCTCAATACCCCGGCATTACTTTATTTTCACGAACATCTTCAATAAATCCAATAAAAGACCGACCTGATATGTTAGCTTCTCCAATTATTTAATGTTTCTCTCCTCAAGTGTGAAAAAAAGTGGACATTAGCATAAGCTATTATAAAGAAAGACAGAATATTGGTACATACTCATCTCTCCAAACTCTGAAAAAAATTAATAACTCTTCAAGACGTATTATGAAATTAGCAGGGAAGTAGGAGGCAAGGAAAAAAATTCGGGCATTGCAGAAATCGAGGCGCTCAGGGGATCAGAAGAGGAAAATTAAATTAAATTGACAAAAAAAAAAACAATGGTGATATGATTAAAGCAAAAGCTGATTTGGTTAAAATCAACATTTCTAGTAAAGGCAACCTTAAAATGATGGGAAAAATAATCCCAATGTAGAAAAATACAAACGTCAAGATTACCTGACGGTTCAGTTCCAACGATCCCAATATCGGCTCAAAACAGACGACCAATTACTTTACTTAACTCTTTTATAAAATAATAAGACCTCAAACCCGCTCGACAAATATTGTACATTTTGTAAAATTGAAGTTGAGTACCCTCTCCATCTATTCAATAGTTACCCTAAGGAAGCCCTCCTTCTTAGAGCAGCAGAAGGTTTAGTGTTCTACCCTTTTGGAGTAATGATCTCTGAGAGCGACTTGATGATAATAATGGACCTGGCAGTGGATGAAAATATGAAGTTGGATTGCATAATAGTAGGTATCCTATTATAAATTTATCAACAAAAAGAGAGCAGTTGTAGTCCCACGCCTACCTTAGTAAGAACATTGGAAAATTACATTAACATGATGACCCTTCTCTCATATTTAGGTTTTCTTAAATATTTGTTCATAAAATGTACTTATGTAGTTACAATGTAACTTGTAAAAAAAAAATTATAATTTGCTGAGAATGAAATGAAAAAAATAAATAATTATTGAATTTTTAAATATTGTCTGTTGTTAAGAGGCAGTCAACTCTTGGATTCATTTTCCTCTTAATGGATGTGTGCTTCTGAAGTATTTTTCTTCAGTCTGCTCAATTTAGAGATGTCTCTTAATACACACAATAAATTTTTACTTGGTTTCCCCCTACTCCACTTTCCGAGTGAAGGAAGTGAGCTCTATATGTAATTTTTTCTTTATTTTTTATTAACCTTGCCCTTTCGTCCAGAGATTTGGTTCTGGAGACTGATAATAACGACAAATGAATAAGATAAATTACTGAAAGGTTTTTGCGTTTGGCTTAACAAGTTCACATCTAAAACATGAGAAATTAAAAAATAAACAAATTCAACAACATTCATACCCAAAAATATACTAGACAGCCTTAAAATTAACAATTTACATGTATAGTACATTTATAAATGGGTTTAAGTGTTGATAAGATCTGAAGTCATTTCAGAGATCTTTATAAATTGTTAATTTCGATAGAAGAATGATCAGATTTTAAATAATTCTTCTATATATTCTGAATTAGAGGTCTTAAAATTCTTACATGAGGAACTTTTACAATTCATGATTAATAAAAAGAGGTGTGTTTATGTCAAATATCAATTTTTTTATCCTGAAAATGAAAATGTATGTATGTGCTTGAACTTCTTACAGTGCTTACATAACTTCGCTGATATGTTCTAATAAAAATGATGTAGACAGGAACTTGTCATTTTTGTTTAACTCATCTACCTATACTCCAATTATAGTGTACTGTAGTATATGTACTTATTAATTTATATAAATATTTAACATGAATCTATATGATAAATAAATTCGGTTAAGTCATAAAAGCAAAGTGACTTGATTGAATTTACTTTACTCCTCTAAAAGATATGTATGGTTCTGACTTGAAAAAAACTTTTTCAAAAGTTTCTAGGTATGTACATATATTTTATAATTAGATAAATTTATTAGATCTTTAACTAACAAGGTTTATTTATAAACGATAATTAATTTTTTGAGAATGAAAAGAAAACCTATTCAGACAATTTCCTTCCTTCTTGAATACATATTCTTTAAGGTACAAGAAATTCGGGTCTGCTAACTAAATCAAGCAATTAAAGTCCTGAGGGGAAATACCTCTGGAAGTGAAGTCATAGAGAGTAGTCGGCCAAATTTTTGTGCTAGTGAGCAAACGAAGTAATAAAGGTAAACCCTTTTAAACTATAGAGATAAAAAAAAATTATGTTTTTTATCTTGTTGGCCTAAACTTATAAATACTATTTTTTTTTTTTTTTTGAAAACATTAAAAATGTATTCATTCAATTCTCATCTTTTGCAAACACTCATACATATGCTTATGTATTAAATTGAGGAAAAAGCAATTGCATATTTCCCACCTTTTTTTAAACTAAGTATATTTGCTCATTATTGGTCACATTGGATCATATGATAAGGTGGTGCAGAGGTGTGAGTGTATACTACAAATGCTTATTATGCAGTATTGCGTTCGGCCGGTTCAGTCGTTAATTCTCGTGCACCGATTATGGAGGTGTCAAAGGAAGAAATTCCTCATACTGTAAAAATCTCATGGACCGAATTTCCATCTTCAAATTGCTGCTGAATCGATCCATTTCTGAAGTGGATTGTGACTGGTGATAAAAATGGATAATTTACGTCAATGTCAAGCGATATAGATTGTGGTCGAAAGCCAACAAAGCGGTCCAGCCCGTGGCCAAGCCAGGATTGACTGCCAGCAAGGTGATGGTGTGTGTTTGCTGGGATTTCCAAGGAATAATCTTATATGAGCAGATCCTCTATAGCCAAACACTCAATTCTGGCATCTACTTTGAACAACTCGACCGTTTGAATTTGGTGATTGAACAGAATGGCCAGAATTGGTGAATAGGAGAGGAATTGTGTTTCCTTAAGACAACACCAGGGCACACACATATTTGATGAGGCATCAGAAGCTCCAAGAGTCCGGATGGGAAGTTATTTTACATCCATCCCATACTCCGGACTTGGCACCTTTTTCTTTCTACAGCCAACACACTTAGGGTTACAAATTTGACCTCATTAGAGGTCTGTGAAAATTGGTTGTCCAAGTTTTTTTCCAACAGCGAAAAGAGCTTCTCCGAGAAGGGTAATATAAAGTTATTTCTCGTTGGCAACAACTAATCGAACAGAACAAGGCATACTTGGCTTAAACTTGACAATTGAAACACTTCGATACGATACGATATTACTTTTTCCAAGGAGGTGGAAACCACAAAAGTCAAAGAAACGAAATGATAGTAGTGCTACGTGGTCTCTTGTCCATCAACAGATGATACATCTTATCATATTTTTCCAAAGGATCCTGTATTGCTCCGAAATTGGGTGAAGGCCAGCAAAAGAAAATCCAGAAACATCTTGTAACTGCAGCAACCATTTCAGCCAATAATTTTGTGAAAAAGATCTCCGTAATGAGCATCACGAAAGTTGCTTCAGAAAGGATATGTTCCATCTACAAATTTATATAAATATAGCATTTCAAACTTAACTAGACTTTCTGAGCAAACAGAAAGGTCTTGGAATAGAAAAATCCACCAAATTATTCAACCTTTATTGACAATGGAACATCTAGATTCGATTGAAAGGATCCCTCAAGTTGTAGAAATTCCTAAATTGTAAGTATTTGCTGTCAGTGTTGGGGTTGAATGTGACATGTTCGCCGAGAAAAAAAAAACACTAGCCCTGAAAGAAAAAATTTGCACACTGCAGGAAGTGCGAAAATTGTCAAAAGTGGAGACTTCAAATCTGAAGAAAAGAGGTTAAACGTTTCCAGTCTAAAAAATACTAAAAAGATTCCCTCAATTATATTCTTAAACTGACTCAAACTCCAGCTCAGGTCAAAAGAATTTTCAGCTCACAAAAGAAACGTTTTCATTGTGATAGAGAGGATGTTACAAAGCCTTAGTTTTGAAGACTATGAAGAACTCAAACCGTCCAGTTGCCAATCCGCCAAACTGTTGATGTGTAGGGCTAGGCATCGAGCGAGTGTGAGGAAATCGCAGGAGCGAAACATATGGTACTATTGATTAAAATATGGTTTTTGAGGGTATAATATCACCTGATTCTGCTATAGAAAAAGTAGTCGAAATTTTCAAATTCAGGAATACTTGATTTACTTCGTGAAACTAAAAAAAAACTTTCATATTTCTTTATTATAAATTGAGATCACTTAAATTTCTTCCTTAAAGTAGAATATCTGATATGTTATACAATGACTGATCAAAAACTAATGGCTGACACTTTAGCCATAGCAGTAAATTGAGCACTTGTACATTGATAAGTTAACATAAATTTGTGATAATAAGTTAAAAAAGTATGGGTAAAATAAAATAAAAACGGAAAAAATTATTAACTATTACAAAAAAAATATTAATTAGAAACTTTAATAGAAGTTATACATAGAATATCAAACAAATTAATGATGATAAATGATACGACATATGTAGAAGTTATTAATATTAGATATTAAAAATGGATTTAACAAATTCTTAGCGACAAATGTAAATTATATATGACATGGTTTGAGATTCAACCCCGGTTTCACTCCCAACATTGGGAAAATATCAAATATCGAATTGTGATAAGTAATAAATATTTTGTAAACTAAAATTTTATGTAGACTTCAAATCTGAAGTAAGAAATACAAAATATGCAATGTGATGTTTGTATGTCTAATCTGACGGAAATAAAAACATCTCTTCAGCAATTTCAAGTTCTACAAATGAATCAATTAGTCAAATACCTGTGATTTTGAGAGGCTGTAGTTGTTTTCTGACAAATTGGACCTTGATTTTGTCAATATCACGCGTTCCGAAATGTGGATATTTTGCTAAAAAAAATCGAGATTGTGTTGCTTCGTAAAAAGAAAAAAAAATCAGAAGTATTAAGTAGTTTGACTCAAATTGGGTATCATTTTCATAAACAAGTATATCTTGGGCATAGCCGATTAATTTTTTAAGAATATTACTCATTCTGTATTTTGGTTGAGGCTTCTTGTAATGCGAAATTTTGCATAAAATTTTAAATCCGTAAATCGGAAATATTACAACTGATAGGAGAAAAATATACACGTTGGCCTAAAATATACTATTTCGGGTAGAAACAATCAAATTTTCAAGTATCTAGCTCAAAATGTTTTAATATAGCATCCATTTTAATGAATTAGAGTATTTTTTTCACACGTCAATAAAATTAGGGAGTAGGCGTAATATTTTTTTTTTTTTTTTTGAAATGTTCCTGTAGAATAAATAGTAATACCAATTAGGTATCAATTTAAAGTTTATTAAATTTCCAATAAAATGATATGTAAGTCAAGCCTGTAATCCTCTCCTATCAGTAGATATGGCTGCCTAAAACCAGGATTTTATCTAAAAATGTGAATTTTCCATTCCATTTGTCACTCGAGACATATTTTTTAAACCATCATTGCACAAAAGTTATGGAAGAAACAACTGAACAAACAGTTTTATTTTAAATTCCTGGCCACTATCTATCATTTCAACATAAATAATGGTTTTTTAATGTATATTGAAGATTCTATAGGTCTACAAAATAGGGATTTCAAAAATTTTGTCACGCAAAAATCGTCATTTTTTGTGGGAAATTGGTCACAAATTCTAATGTCTTACCTAAAAAACACAAAATAAAGGATTTAAACTTAAAAAATCATAATCTACAGACATTTTTACCCTAGAAAAGACTTATTAATCTTTTTTTTTTTTTTACATTTTTGGCAGTGAAGTTGGGATCAAATCTTCAACCATGTCATATGGACAAAATATATTAAACGTTTTTACATAGCAATAAATATACTAATTATTAATAGAAATAGAATCCGTCTTCATTTCTAGCATACTTCAAATACACAAAAACACTTATAATTATCCTAAATAAACTGTGCATCTACATGTTTGAATCCATGGAGTGCTTGTCCAAGTGCTTACCCGAAGAAACGGATTTTAGAAAAACACCTTGTACACCATTCAGACTGTTCTTCGTTATTCGTAAATCCAGATACAACTTAACTTACAACTGCGAAAATCGAGGAAATCGAAGAAAAATACTTTTAAATTGATCCTCCATCTTAAGAGAGTAGATTCGACTCCTTCCTTGCGAAGGAGATTAAAAGATTGCAACATTGAAGATATCCATTCAAGATGAGTAGAGAATTTCAATATTTCAAATGTAATTAGTATTTATTTTATTTGAATTTGTACGAAGCACATTATTATATAGGGATATTAATTATTATTATTTAATATGAAGTATGACGTCTTTATCGTTACATTGAAATAGTGAATATTATTGAGATAATTTATTAAAGTATTATAACGTATGTTTATAATAGTAACTTAAATAAGTATGGGTAAATTTAAAAAAAAAAAAACAAAAACAATTATAATAATTAAATATAAAATCAGACCAATTTAAAAGGACAAATGATCTGATATAGAAGTTATTAATATAAAATAAAACAAATATATTCAACAAGTTATTAGTGGCATTATACATATACAAAATGAAATGAGACATTTTTATAAAGAACTAAATATACTTATTATCAGAATACAATATGCATTTACAATGCAGACTAAACTATCAGGGTTTCGAGGAGGAAAATGAAGAGACAAAATGGAAATTCAAGCCTCTTTGATTCAGTTTATGCGTCCTCAGAAATTATCAAAGAGATTTTTTGCTCCTCCACGACATCAATCAAATGCTAAGCAACAATTGAATCAGCCTACAGATTCCATTTTCTGGGGATCTTCAAATGAAGGACTAAACAGCACTATTAAAGCTACTAATCAATTTGAGGAAGATTTCGACCTATATGTCCTGGACTGGATCGACAGTTAGGAAGAGTCGGATGACTTTGAATTGGTGGGCAATTAACATGATAACTGGTTAATTTTCGCAAAAATTATTGAATAAAATGTTCTGCAAATTAAAAATAGAATGATAATCTGATACAGTCTAAATTTTTATTGTCCAAACCCATCGTTTTGTCGCATTTCTTCTTCAAAATTATTATTAATGTATGAGGAAAAAAAAAGAAAACAAAATGAAAAATTATTTATAAAATTATAGATCTTTCAGTTAAACATCAATTTTTATTAATCAAATCTATATGGAAACGAATTTACAGACAAATTTCTACAAACATTATTTTTTTCGAATACAATATTCTATTGCAAATAGACTTTTTTTGCACCTCAAAAAAAATTAAGTGCAATTTTCGACAATTTCTTATTTTGACAATAACTTTTTTTGATTTTGAATCGATTCAGAAAAAGTCGTTATTCGTATAGTTGTTTTTTTGAGACGCCAGTCATTTTTTGATTTATAACTCAACCCCCTATTTAGTCTCTTTGTGCTCTAAAAAATAACTTGGGTGTTTTGGGTATAGAATAAGCCCCCTTTATATGAACCCCCGAAAATCGACACGCCCGTCTTAACCTGACCAGGTTCTAAAGAGGCACCCTTGCAAAATTTCATGCTCCTAGTCTCAACGGTGTGGCACCAATAAAGGACACACACACAAACTTTATTATATATAAATGTTAAAGGCAATGTGCAAAATGCCCGGACAATCTATAAAACTTCCAATAGAGTGCTCAATGGTCATTTTAACTTCATATACATTGCCAGGTGAAATGATTGTGGGTAATTTGATTATTAAACAATTCATTCCTAAGCAATTTGATCATTAAAGATTTGATTATGATACAATATCATTACCAGCAATTTGATACTCCAGTTTATTTTCATTGAGATTTATATTGTATTCTCTAAAACAAACTTTTGTATGATAAGAAATTGTCACGAGAGGCTCAATTCAACTTTACAAAATATATCACAGCCAACTTGTGCAGGGGGACAGCTCGTTCCTAAGGGGGATCAAAACCTATCGCCAGCGCTATCCTGAGTCTCAAGAACCCCTTCTAATATTTCTTATACACCCCAGCCATGGGTTGTGCAATTGAACCAATGGTCCAAAAGGTGGATTATTACCCACCGCCACCGTTTCCCTAAGCATCAAATATCCCTTTTAATAACCTATAATATAAGTCCTCAAGAACGAACTTTATCGGATGGCCATACATTGCTCAGGCTAGTCTAAGATTTCCAGAACGAAACCCAACACTACCCACAATCATTTCACCTGACAATGTAAATGAAGTTAAAATTACCATTGAGCACTTTATTGTAAATCTTATAGATTTCCTGGGCATTCTGCACATTGACCGCTCTAACAGGCATATTGAACATTACCCGAGCATTTTGTAAAATGCCTGATTTTCAACATTGTCCGTGACATATATACATACAGATTAAATAGGGTCAGAAATCCGTTTATGGTACCTACAGAAGGGTTAGTGACTTGAACTTGTTTCACTCCAGATATTAAAAATAACAGAGATTATTGTTTATTTATTTAAAAAAAACACATGATATAGTGACGTCATAAAGTTAGTTTGTTTACCGATTGAATGAGGAATCTAATTTTAATATTTAATTAATTCATTTTTTGATAATTATCGAAATGATGCATTCTCGATTTTTATTTCGACATTCGTCTCTATCAACACGCTTTTTATCAAGCGTAACTACAACAACTCCTAGTACTGTACAGAAATCCCAAAAGATCATAATACATGATGAGTCCTTCCTCCCTTCCTTAAATTCTCGATTGGAGGATCTTCGTATGACTGCTTCTTTTTACGGATCGAATCAACCTCTTTTAAAGCTTCCAACTCTCCCAAGAGCGGCTCCTATCATTGATCCTATTCTTCACATTATTAAAAAAGGTGATCCAGAATACCATCGAGAGATCTTGGAGGATCCTTTAAGGCACACCAATAACACCAAAATCAAAGATCCAGAAAAAAAGATTAAAGTATTAAAGTTAATTATATATTTGAAAGGAATAAAGTCAAATTTCATTGGGTTTATTATTATTATTATTTAGAAATGGGCTCACCGTATGCTTCGTATCCGGAAACGGAAAATGAAAGTTCACCAAAGGAAGAAGAGATGGCGAAAAAACAAAGTATTTTACCAAAGTAGGATTTTCAATCGGATTAAAAGCAGAGAAATTGCATTTAGAACTGCTCTCCTTGATAAAATCAAATCTGCTGAGGCCTTTGACCCTGAAAACTATGTCAAAGAGTACCTTGAAGACTATAATACTCCACTCATCCCTTTAACCTATAAAGGAAGGAGACTCCCTGTCTGGCTCATCAAGGAACTACTTGTTCAAGATGAGCTAAATAAGAGAAGAGAATTGGATTTGCAATTGAACATGCTCTCAAAGAAGCCCCTTGTTCGAGAAGGGGAAACAGTTGATAACTTTGTTAAGAGAATACAACCAGAGCTAGATCTATATAAAGTTTAGGAAACCGACATGCAAGTTCCTTTAAATTTTCTTTCTACATCTATCACATAAATAAAGTCAGTCACACTACATGTTTTGATAAATCCGTAATACAGAATAATTAATAGGTTTATTTATATTATATAAATATGTATTATAATATTTTGTAATAAACTTTGAAATTTTGTTAACCGGGAATGAAAAGTAGTATATAATTTTATTTTCTTACGTTTTTTTTCATCCGTTATTATACCGAAATTTTCTTAACCGTGAAATTGAATATTTGTGATTCAGCAGCTATTTGAAATCTATTTCCAATAGATAGCCATGGCTTTCCTAACTAAATGTTGTTATTGTATTAATCTAAGATCTGGGGTTTTACTCTACGCATTCACCCTCATAGTCCTTTCCGCTCTTTCCATTTTACTCACTTCGATGTACAACGAAGGAATGGCACATACGGCACCTCACATTGTAACTATACTAGTCATGTTATTGCTAATATATGGAACGGTGAAGTACAATACTAAAGTTATTTTGGTATGCATCGCTTTACTCTCCATCATAATTCTTTGGAATATCATTGACGCCATCGTGATAACATCAAAGTTTATTCATGAAAGAGAAGCTGTCCCATCAATATTTAGTTTAGTCGTATCATGTAAGTTACACATATTGTAATTTCCTAATAAAGCAGATCTACTATAACTTATATGTATATTCCAATAACAGGTTTTCATCTGTATATGCTATACGTACTCAAGGCACTTTATGATGGGTTCATTCGGGGAAATAAATTTGATGCTGAAGAGTCCATATTGTAATTAATTATTTCAAATGTATAGTTGTTATGTTTCTTAGATAGTAATTCATTATAATGCATTATGATAAAAATTATGTAGGGAAGAAAATAAAGTTCATTATGGTGGACTTACTTACTAAAATAATTATAAATCATTGGATTTAGCTATATAAGACCATTTTATATATTATTTTTTTAAACATAATGATTGCTCATGAATGGATTTCTAGATAAATTAAAATATATCGACGTCATTTTACACCCCCACTTTTGTCATAGATCCTTCTTATATTCTTTGGAAATAAACATATTAAACTATATCCGTAGTGAGTAATGAATTTCTTATTTAAAAATCATTCTTAAGAATAAAATTAGTACTAAAAAAATGTGAAAAAGATTAAACTCAGCTTAAATTTGTAGTTCGACATTTAAAAAATGTTAAATACAGTATATTCGGGGCCTACTTTACTCTCATATATATTATAAACGAAAAAATGACTAATTTGGGGAAAGTAAAAATGCCGTCTTAATGCCAATTATCTAGATTTCTATGGTGCATGGCAGAGTTACTTTAAAATATTGCTTATATGAAAGACTAACTTTAAGTATTTATTCATTTTTTTAAAGTAGATAAGATAACAATACACAATGGAGTCCCCAAAAGAGAGAATTGATTATATTTATAGGTATATATGTTCACGTCCTTAGGGAAAAAGACTCGTCGAATCTTTGAGGGTATTGAGAGAGGGGGGAAGAGGAGAGAAATGAATTTTAAATTAGATGTATCCACACAAAATCCAATAATAACTTGCACCTACCGATAATTAATAGTTCAGAAACTTAACTGCTACATTACAGATCTTTGTAAATAAGTCTTTTTTTTTAAAAAGATGAAATTGATATAAAGGATATGCATAACAGATACATAAGAAGTCATCTTAATGCTCACTTAAAATGCCATATAAGGAAACACTGTTTTCCAAGAGGTTTAAAGAAGGAGGATTGTTGTATAGGAATGAATAACCGATATACATAGAAGGATTAAAAATTATTTCATCGCCTAAGATCCAAAACAAATACAGTGCCATCAGAAGCAGAAGCTCCGACTTTATCACCACGGGAATTCCAGCACACCTCGAAAATTCCTCCAGTTCCTTTGTAGCTATGTACTAACTTGCCTGTGACAGTAGACCATATATGTACACATTTGTCAAAGGAGCCAGAGGCTAAAAACTTTCCATCTGGGGAAAATGCAACTGAGTACACGGGTTCTTTATGTCTTGTTAAGGTATGAAGACATGATCCTCTTTCCACATCCCATAGACGAACGGTACTGTCAAATGATGCTGATGCTAATACAAGATCTGCATTTGGATTATTTGTTCCTGGTCCTGTACATGACCATTTAATGGTATAAATTTCTTTGGAATGAGCTTGTAAATCGTGTACATGACTTTCTTTATCCATACACCAAACCTTTAATGTCATATCATCAGAACAAGAGGCAAGAAATTTACCTTGAGGATCCCATTTGATTGCGTTTACCTGTCATAATAAATACTTTTTTCAAAGAAGTCAACAATAATAAAAGAATCTAGTTACCTCATTGGTATGTCCATAAAAGGACTTAATAGGTTTTTCTACACCCAACTTACAAACATGAATGCATTTATCTGTTGAACAAGATGCAAAACTCTCATCTGTTTGCCAGTCAACATCTAACGCAGGAGCAGAATGAAAAGCAAATTGCTGCTTATGATTTCCAGTTTGCGAATCCCAGATAATGGTGGTACGATCCACTCCTAAAATGCAAAGTCAATATTAAAGAAGAGTTCATGTCTATCTGGTTACAGATGAAATCCTTCTAACCTGCACTTAGAATATAATTTCCACTTTTATTCCATTTCAATGCAAATATAGGACCCTTGTGTTGGCCTAAGGTTTTTTCCAGTTTTCCAGTTGTAGACCAAATTCTAGCAAACCCATCATAAGATCCTGTGGCTAATAAACTCCCACTACTATTCCAATCCAGAGATGTTACATCCTTATTGCTAGGTACCTAGATCCAAAGATGAAGATGTAATGTACTTTGTAGATACATATATGCATGTCTTTTTCTTACTTCTTGTCCTCCTCGGTGAATGCAATGCTTAAGAATTATTTCCCTTTGTTGAGAATCTTCCATGTGCCATATTCTAGCAGTGGAGTCCCCAGAACCAGAGGCCAATAAATCTTGCATAGGGTTCCAAGCGCATATAAATACTTCCGAGTCATGCCCCTTGAGAACACTTGCTTTTTCAGCTGGAATTTCAATATTCGTATCAATGTCCATGGGATGTTGCTGTTGTGGATGATCGTCCGAAGGAGCTGAAGCAGTTTGTTGCCGATCCTCGAGTTTCACAGATTCCACGGGAGATGACTTATGATCAGACTGCTGCTGCTGCTTGCGAGAAGCAACAACATCCGGCATCACGGCGTCAATGAGACTCAATCCATCGATTAAACGCTCACTCCCGTCCTCGCCCGTGGAAATCTCGGCTTCTACATACAACAATCCCTGAAACAACAAGTAGTCATGTCGCTGTACACTCAACCCCTTGGGGCATTACCTTCTGGATTATGTAGATGAGGGCTCTTGGAGGAACCAGAGCCCCATTGATGTTACTCTGAGATACATGAGACTCCTGACCAAACACAAAGGCGGAATGAGAAAATCCAGCCTCTTGCAGATAGCGATACACTAGAAAATTCACTTCGTCTGTTGAAAAACTCATAATCCTCCACTAACCCAAACCTTTCCGCTTAATTCATCAACACACATAAAATATTTATCCAATATTGGATTTATATATAATATTATTATAAATCGAATATAAGATAGTGACTTAATAATAAAGTGCCAGACAGAAATCCCTCTATTGAGCAAGGGAAAGAACTATTTTGCTACATCTTATATTTTATTGGCTAGATCGGCCACTCACCCTCACACCAAAAACTTTTTCCCCCTGCTATATGGCTGCTGCTATTCCCTCTTCCTTTTTGTAGTGTTGCTCGCCCGTGTACAAACCGAGCTTAATCTTTATTTTAAAAGCTTCTCAGCGGATAAACCATTTTCACTGACTTCATCAGATATTTAAAAAATAAAAAACTTAATATCTTCATTGACTACTTCTTCATGACAATGATAAAAACTGATATTTAAATATAATAAAAGTAAAATGTCCTACAAATACTTATTACTTATGAAATGGCTATATTTGTACAAAAAAATGTATCGACTAGGGACGTGAAAAGTAGGATAATTAGATAAAAATATATATTATTTCTATTGTAATAGTTAATTTTTGTCTACAATATGGAATTAAGATTGTATAACGATGTAAAATCAAATTTGTAACATAGTAAAACTATGCAACAGATATATTTCCGATAAATAGTAGGGTTTAGGCCATTTTATTTATTGGTCCCATTTTGACATCCAATAGTTCACTATTTTCCTTAATATGAATGAAAAAAGGGTGTTCATTTTTATAAAAGTTGGTTGTTTAGGCCCCCAAAATGGCTGACGTCACGTAAAAACCCTCAAATTAAAAAACATTCTGAAGTTAATCAATAATTTATTATAACAATATAATTATATGTATTACAGCATAAAAATGGTTTTTCATCAAGTCATATCTTTGAAACACAACAAAATATTTGCATATTAATTATTATTATGTTGAAAATAATACTAGAATTTCTTTGATAAAAGCTCTTTGTACATATCCTTATCCTTGTTCAAGAAAACGCAGAATATCACAGCATCAAACTGAGAATGAAACACACGAAAAGCAAACATAACTATAAAAATTCCTGAGGATTCATTTATATGAATTAGTAATTACCTTATCACTATTAATCTTCAAAACAGACCTCACAGTTTCCAAAGCAATACCTGCTGCTTTGTCAGATGGGAATCCATAAATCCCTGTGCCAATGCATGGAAATGCCTAAAATGAGTGAGAAAAAAATAATCATGGATTTCATTTTAGTTTAAATGTATGCAGCAAAAACAAATTTATTATTTTTTAATCAAATGAGAGACTTTATTTAATATATATTCAAATTAGTTCAAATATACCCAGTTTTACCAAGTTATCAAACAAATTGTGCATATCTGACCTAAATCGGATAATTATAACCATGTCAAATAAATATATCTTTAAATAGCTCACAATGGATCTTAAGCCCTTTGACATTAAAAGCTCCATTGAATTACGATAAGCACTCCTTAAGATATCAGGATCCTGATCTTGAGGTCCCACGGTGTGGATAACATCTGTAAATAGGTTTATTGGAATATAATAAGAAAATTGGAATAAGAGATACAAGAATGATATATATAATTTATACTCACACTTAGCGGGTAATTTGTATCCTGATGTTATTTTGGACTCTCCAGGAGGACATCCATTAAGACTATTGCATTCTTTTTGTAGATCCAAACCTGCAGCTCTGTGAATGGCCCCACAAACTCCTCCACCCGCTCTAAGACCAGAATTGGCGGCATTTACAATGGCATCAATTTCCAACTTTGTAATATCTCCTTGCCACATGCCAATCTTATCATCACTGACTGTTAATCAAACAAAAATTGTAATAAATTATGTATAGATGATTAATTATTAATCAATGATGCATGTGTATCATATACCGTCCGAAGTCCAGTCTTTCCTTACGTCTTCCAACCCCACAAAATCCGGTCCACAAAAGTAATTGTTTCTTCTGTCTTCCATTATGTTAGAGTTCTGTCGTACAGAAATATATCTAGGTTCTATTATATGAGTGAAGCCGCTCCTGAGTCGTGGGGGTTGAATCAATAGCAAAAATAAGCTACTAACGAACATAAATAAATTAAGGTTCAACAGCTCCTAGCTGTAGAAGAAGTAGATAATTCTTCGTGATGTATGTGGGCCTCTATTTCCTCATACTGATAATACTATTTTTAATGACGTAACGTGGGTTTATTGTAGTACAAATCAGAGCCGCCCTATAAGAAGAGTTACGTCACGAGATTTCAGCGCCCCCTTAAGACAGATATCAAATGGCCCAAAAATAACTTGAATACAATAAAGGAATACTAAAAAATAATTTTATTGAGCTTAATTATTATAAAAAAAGGGAATAATTACTTTAATAATATTTTTTTAATTTTACTTTAAACATACACATTCTTCAGCTTACAAAAGTAGAAGAAGCTATTCTATTTTCGTTGATAATAAAGAGTAAAGTATGTATGATCCTGAAATTTTGAATATCTTTTTTTACCTGAAATTTGATCTAAAAAATATATTTTTTAAAGAGAGATAGAGACCGTATTCTATGTGATCAATTCATAAAGAATTCCAACTCTCAAGCCATTCCAACATTGTTTAATCATTCTTTATGAATTGATTTTCTTCAAAATGTTTAGAGCAAAATCCAGAATTATATGATGGTTTCCAAAGATTTCATTTAATTCTTAGAACTCAATGCCTTCCAAGGAATTTGTCCCTTGAAAATGAAAAAAGTGTAATCCTCTCAGCTCCAAAACGATTCTTGCAATCCACGGCAAGGAAAGAGGGCATACTGGGGGTATTTTAACAAAATATATAGCCTTTGTAGTTTTCACCTAAAATATTTTAGGTGAAAAACTAAAAAAGTTTTAAATTTTGAATGTTTTGGGCTGTGACACAAACATTGACACATGGAGAAGTCAGCTATCGTTAAACCGGATAGCCTGGTGACGTAACTCTAGTTATATGGCTCTGGCAAGATTAATGTATTTCTATTAACCTTGGGTGGTATGTTACAAATTCAGCATAGGTCTACCAATAGCAATTTCTATTTAATATTTGTAAAAAAAGATATATAACGTTGGCAATTATTTGAAATTGATAATTTACTAAATTCACTATTTGATATTAATAAATACATACATTCAGAAGCTGAATGAGCAGAAGTTAGAATTAGAAGCTAGAATATCCTTCTTTACAAACATATAATCATTAATCAGTCATTTATAGATGTTAAAAATAGTAATTTGCGATATACAAATTATTTCGAAACGTATTCCGATTCAATAATGAAATACGACTTTATTTATATTTTAAACGAGAATTGGAAGCATACATTATTATTTACAATATGTATAGTATATATATTTATAGACATAATAATACCGACGGACTACCATTATGTATACAATATAAATATTGAGATTAGATGTAAAAATGAGTTAGATTTAGACATATAGAAATTAATACTAGAAAGGAACCGATGCGAGTCTTTTGACTTAATGTAGTAGCATGATTACCTAATAAGGTAATCCTTGGATCATGACCGCCTTCATCTTCACTTGTACCAGGAGCAGATTTTTTATCATCTGGCTTAACAATGACTAATGAAGTGAGAGGAGTTACGAACTCATATTTTAAAGAGAGATAGAGAGCGTATTCTAAGTGATCACAAATGTAAATGTCTTGATCGCCAACTGTCTCTAAGATTCGCTCAATATCTGTTGACTCATCTTCAATTGAAGAAGTTGACCGTTTGGCAACAGATGATGAGTTATACGACTCTGGACAAGAAGAGAATTCGCCTCGAGCTAAAGCCTTGAATAAGTCTTGAATCGTTAAATAGGCCCACAATCTTTCAAGTATATTTGAATGGATTGTATTATTACTCACGACAAAGTCAAGCAGGATTGTATCCGTTTCGACAACTGGAGCAGTCTGAAATACATAAAATCATTATAAAGATATCCAAAAGATGAATTGAATACACAATAAAATAGGTAAACTTACAGCATATATGTATCTTCCGTCTATTTCATACTCTCCATCAGCATCGTTAGCAAGGACCTTATACTTTATTTGAGTTTCAAGAAGTTCACTGTGAGCTGGGGACATAAGATGACCAGCAACTACCATTTCCCCACCTTTATAGTACGAATGGAAACTCGTCGAAGTTAGTGAGTTTTGAGTAATACTATCGTTTTGATAAACGAATCTTACATTGCGCAGCATTGGACTACTGATCTAAAACGATGAACAAATGTTAATAAATAAGACATGATGAGAACAAAGCTTTCTGAGTACCAAATACATACCTCTCGATAAAATCCCTGAAGCTGAAGTGATGCATCTGCAGCCACATAGATTTTTCGAGCAAATCCATAGTTTCTTAGGGCAAGAACTTTAAGTGAATCAAAGTCTGCTCCTCGCCCGAAAGCCAAGGCAAAAATAGGAACTTCGTAAACATTTGATTCAACGACATTCTCTATAATTTCTTTTGCATTCACTACACCTTCAGTAGGATTTCCATCAGTAAGAAATATGACCATGGGCTGCACATATACATTTTCTGCGTTCTCTTTTTTGTAACGGACTATTCTTAAAGCTAAATCAAATGAATTTCATTAATTTAACTACAGAAAATACACTTTTGAATAGTTTAATAGTTTAATTACCATCGAGGATAGCATCATTGATATTTGTTCCACCGTTTGCTTCTAATGAATCAACATAGTCCATTGCATATTTTTTAATATTATCACTAATTTTCACATAATGATCATGATAATGGTTCCAAATATTCACTTTGGTATTGAAATCGAGAATACTGATAAAATCCTGATCATTTAACTCATTTATAATTGTTCTCATTGCATCTTTTGTTTGTAAGATTTTTTTACCTCCCATAGAACCAGAGGTGTCCAAAACAAAGACAACATGTTTCGGAAGGGGTCTTATGTTCTCTGGAGCAACAAAATGAACGAAATATCCATCAACTACAAGAATTTCCCCATCATTAGGCCTCTCAACATCATAATTTACACTGAACTGTAGTGCATGTCGTGACTTTAATAGAGATTGAAGCGAAGATAGTTGAGGCTTATAGTAGACACGGACCTCTCTTGGAGATATTCTCTCAATTTCTGTTTCATTTTCAATAATATTTTCTTGAATATTTATGTCATACTTTCTTAGTTTGGGAACTTCAATCATGGTGATTTTCCGTTGTTCCATGATCCTCATCTAAAAAGAAGATTATTAAACAACACAGTTATCCCTTTGAGCTAATCTGATGATATACCGTAATGGAGAAACTTCCTAGTTTTTGACGAGGTGTAATATTAACTACATGATGATAAAAGCCCTGTTTACGATGGAGTAGTTCCTCGTATAACAGGTAAAATGTAATCTTAGAGTTTGCTTCAGTATTAACGGATACATGAAAATTATTAGAATGCCTGGCGGACACTCCCACATGACCAGCCGTTTTCCCAGAATCCACTGCATCTTGATAGATTTTCAAAGCTGCCTCCTTTTCCTTGACATAGGCCACATATAGTTGTCCATCAACCTCAATGGCAAATCGTGAAATAAACGCTGTTTCAGGAAGGATAAGAGTCAGATATACTTCACGAGAATAGTTCTTGGAGTTGTGGACTTTATCGGATATAAGGGTAATAGCGTATCTAAATAATGACTCATCATCAATATTTTGAGAGAAAAAGGAGATCCAATACTTGAGCATCATCAACTTACCTAAAACGAATATCTGTTTCCACTTTTACGTTATGAGCCAAACGATGTAATTTCTTTCCACTAGAGTTTTGTTCAGAAGCAAACTCATTTTCATTCAGATCATAGGGATCCACTGACCTCTTTTTTATCCAATGCTCTCTTTCAAAACAAGGCTTTTGACTTTGAGGAACCAAAAGAAGATTGTGAGATTTGAAAATGGAACTTTCAAATCCCTTGACATTCCCAATGTGAAGGACTTGACAAATCGTCAATGAAAGATACAGGGATTTCAACATGATTAGAAAAGAGTTAACATAGTTCTCATTGACTAACTCTGAAATTTAAAAATGAATAAATTAATTAATTATAATTAACAGTTGTGTAATAATATTAACAGCGCAATGATAGGATATTACAATTAAGTGAAGAACTACTATGTTATATTGTACTTTACATATCTCATGATAGCTTAAACAGTTCCTGAGCATATCATGAGGAAATTGAAAAGGAATTGGATGATAAAATTATTGAAACATTTTATATTTATTTCCATCAAATATCTAAAAAGACAAGGTAGCAGCTAGAGAAACACTCGCATGTAAGAAAACACTGGACATTGAATATTCATATCATAAACCTGTTTAAAAACTGCAAAAGGGACTTATTTATGTATACATATATAATTAATAACATTGATACTACGTAAATTTTTTTGTTCAAAGAGCCTTGATAGATTTTTCAAATAATATTGGAAGAATTACATAAGGTATTATTTAAAAAAATCCCCTTGTCTAGACGCAGATTGAATCTTAATTAGAAGAGAATAAATACACGGATGGGCTCAAACTTTCACTCCTCATTCAGAAAAATAATTTTTTTTTTATGTACGATTAATTTATTATTTCTATGGAATGATCAAGTATTACTGTAGATAATATGTAATTTGAACAATGGAGTAAAAAAGTGTTAATCAACACTTTGTTATCAACCTTTGATCATACTCACTATAAAAAAAAGAATGTGTCCATCCGAAAGTAATACAATTTATGAACATAATAAAGGTATTACAAATACATAATATCTTTATAATAAAACCATACGGAAATAGTAAAAATAATACTCAGTGTTGAAGGGTGTGTCAATTATTCCTTAATAGGAGAATTACAGTCATCTTTTTCCATAACTGATTTTTTGTTTTAATTGAATGAAGAACCAAAAGATCTCGTAAATAGCCACAAGTATTCATTTATAATATGGATGCGTACTATCCAGATTTTCACCCTTTCAATTTATGGACTTGCTACTGGAGCAGCCACAGGATGTACAAGGTACATACAAAGGTATTTAGTTATATCCAAACATGCCTTGGCACGACTTATTATAGCATATAAATAGATATATATATATATATCCCAGTAAATCTTTTAGAGAAAACCAATAAAATTCCCAATGAATACTCTTATTGGCTCAAATGTAAAATAATTTACTATGTACCTAGAGTCCACTGCCAACACGACCGACCAATCCTCCATAAATAAGGAACCATAAATCAATTACGAACATAATTTTTTTTTAATCATTCCAATGTATTTCGAGGTGTATAAGCGCGTAGACACTAGGGTTTATCTACCGGGATCTCAGGATCCTGTTTACCGAGATTCTACTACTACTAGAAAAATTCCAATAAAGAAATGTTACTCAGGATATCTCGTATTTACTATTTGCATAATATAACCATCATTTATGTAAATCATACAGTAAAACGTTTAATATATACTGACCATGATTCACTTGAGATAAAGTTTTAAAAGATTTGTGCTAATAGTGCAATGTACACATGAAAAAAAAAATGATATCCAAGCACAAATCCCCAAACAAACCAATAAATGAGTATTTCACTATAACTTTACTCTCTAACGTTCAGGGAAACATGGAATTAATTTTGGATTTTTCACGAAAGTATAGCTTAAAATAAATTTTTTCTTCTTAAAAAACAAAGTAAATTACTCAATTTCCAAACATTTATTATTTACTATCTCATTCCAGAATTACCATGGATCCCAAAAAATTAAAAACCCTAGTACACACCCCAACATGCAGCACATAGGGGTGCAAAAGCGATGGTGAACATTTTTCTGTATTTAAAGGTTGTTAGTACATGTGTAAATGATATAATTATATGTAGTTAGATTAGTGTTTATCTTACTCTATAGGTGTTGGGTTTAAAGTAAGACTTACCCAAATACCACTGAGATGTTTAAATTTAAATAAATAACTAAATTCGGTTTATGTAGTGGGGTGTAGGTTTAAAGGTATTTATGGGATTGTACTTATATTTTAAGTTGGGATCTAATAGCCTGCTTGGGTTGGGGGTGAACTAATAGAGCTAAAAAAAGTTGAAAAAAAAAAATTTCAACTTCAAAACTTCATAGCTATTCTCAAAAAATTTCAAAAATCTATAGCTGCTGAAAAAAAAATTTTTTTTTTTTAAAACAATTCAAATATTAAATTTTTTGAAAAAAAATTTCAAATATTAATTTTTTGAAAAAAAGAAAATATATATATATTAATTTTTTTGGAGGAAAATTTCAAATATCTATAGTTTTTCGAAGAAAAATAAATTAAAAAATTATATTAAATTCAAAATTATAATATTAAATTTTCTAGAAAAAAGTTTAAATTTCTTAATTTGAGGGAGGTACAGCTCCTCCATCCTTCCCTTGTGGACGCCCCTAGGGTTGGAGTGTGCACTTTTTATATTTGGGCTCATTCCTCAGAAATTAGGTACAGTAATGACCCTGATTACCCTTTTTTTAGAGTTTAATCTTCGTGACATCCTAATATTTTGTGTTGTGTTCCTCCTTCTTTAGGACTGAAGTCAGCAGTATCTGCCAGTTCAGTCTTGATCCGGTCCAGTTCAGTCCGGCATATCAGTCCTAGAAGCTTAAGAAGTTCGGTCCTTGATAATGTCACTCAATTTTATTTTTCGTTTCTTTAATCAGTTCTAGTACTACAGTCCTAAAACAGTCCTACAGTTACCAAGACTGGACTGAACTACAACGCTACTATTATTCAATTACTAGATAAATTATAAAAGCTTTCTATACTGACCAATAGAAATAGGTGATTATTTCACAAAAAAAAACTTGAAACACTGACTCAGCAACCTATAACATAAATGACAGATAATACAGGGTAGGCGTATTGCTAGCTTTCATCATTTGGGAGGGAATATGGTTTAGCCCAAAAAATTATCAACACCGTAATATAATTACTTATATAAATATAAGCTTATTTGTTTAATATATATCCTCCGTCTAAAATGTAACACTTTGAAAATAAAAAAATGTTATATTTCAATTAATTATCATCAAATTTAATTCATAAATACAATCAATGGACACCTTATTTACATTCTTAATCAATATAGCCGCCTTTTACCTTGATGACCAGTTCCAGCCTGGTGTGGAAATTTGCAAAGCAGTTCTATAAAATGCTAGTCTCTAGGTTGGCTCAAGTAGTGATGATGGCAGCCTTCAGTTGTTCCTTTGAACTCCCGAAAGCTTCCCCTCGAGGTACCCAAAAAGATCAAAGTGCAGAGGGGAAAAGTCGGGCTATGGGGATGCCAAGAGTCTTGCTTTTCATGCTTGTTGAGGATTTTGCGCCGGGTCACACGCATTGCTCAGTCCAAAGGCTTCAAACCCTAACAAGGCGTTCTCTTGTAGGTTTAATGTTTAAGTCTTGCTTCACCAAGTGGCGCATGTTTGTCTAGCTAATGTCAAATTCATGAGCGAGGTCATTGAAGGTCGTCTTGCCTCTTCTTCCTCCAATGGTGCCTTTAACTGCCTTAGCCAATTCTTCTGGCCTCTTTGGCCTTGATTTGGAAGCTTTTGGTGTGCCTCTCGTAGTCACCTGGTACACAGTTTAAAAGTTACAGCCCAGCACTTTAAGAGATTTCTGATCGTGATTGTCCACGCACGGATAGCTCCAGAATTGTAGCTCTGCACTGCTCCATGTTTTTGGTTATGCCATGCCGCTCCCATTTCTCGATTAATTGGCCTTGTTTATTTTTTTTTTAGAGTTTCTTCACATAATTCTTTACAATAAGTTAACGGTTTTGTACATCGAAATATTCTTATATATAGAACAAAGGCGCTATTTCAAAAAATGTTGGATTTTAGACGGAGGGGCTTGTATTATATGTTGTTGTTTTTTTGGTGGTGAGGGGGGGTGCTAGCGACGCCACTGGTAAAGAATATTCATTTATCATTTCACTGTTCCCTGGATAGTACCTCCTAATAATAATGAAATTATAGTCATGAATCATGCATGATGCTCCTATTGTATTTTTTATTCTTCTAAACAATACCCAACAAATATTCTTTTGACCAGAGACATGGAGCCAATATTTGAATCAATAACAATATCTTACACTAGGTAGGTATTTGTATGAACCCAATTCTACATGCATAGTTAAATAGGGCTCAGTCACGAAAAATCAAATACGTACATACAGTGGAAATGAGTGTATACTAATTAATGGATATTTGTAACAAAAAAATCATTGAATTTGTAGGTTTGTTAGTTTTGTTTGCTTATAAAAAGGAATATTTGAATTAATTAAATATATCTCTTATTGTGTTCGCAATCTGTTGATAGTCATTAAGATAAGCATATAATATGTAACCCCTAAGCCCATTACTTCTATACATACATTATTTTATAGTGACAGAAAAGAAAGATAAATCACGGGCAACAAAGCCAATAGTCTTTTTCTTGGATTTTAAATTAGTTAATGTCAACTTTTGGTGTGAATGATGCTTATTTTTTGTAAAAAAAAAAAAAAATCTTAAAAAACTTTTAATGGACTTAACATTACATGGTAATAAAAAATAAGACGCAGATTGAGTTAGTAAATCATAGCCTAATCAGAGCCAGGGGACTGAGAAAATCATCTCAAATTACACGCTACTACATACTAATATATACTATCTTCTTAACCAACAATTTGAAACTTGTACGTAATCTTCATTCAAATGATGATGTAGGGTGGGTGGGGAATGAAGGAATATAATATGCGAGCTACCAACACAAATGCAAGCTATAATGATTTTTCTCACAATTAAATCTGGATTTCATACATTTTTAATCTTTGAAAAATAATAATCTCCCATTTCTATCAACAAATTATCCTGATTGTTCTTTTGTTGTACATTGAACTCCCGAAAGCTTCCCCCTTGAGGCGGCAAAAATATCAAATTGCAGGCGTGAACAGTCGGGGCTATAGGGATGCCAAGAGTCTAGCTTTAAAAGCACCGTAAATCAGCAAAAGTTCATTGTCACAATGATGAAATAATTGATAAATTCTATCAAATTTGAAAGATCATATTGGGCCCAAATTAAGTCCCATAAATCAAATGAAAGTTCTCAAGTATACTTATTACTTTTGGGTATCTTTAATTATCTTAGAAATTTGAATGCAACGCCTAAAATTAGCCGAAATATACCTATGTAATTAGGCTGTAGATATATGATGTAAAATAATAAACTGGGCATTATTCTGAAATTTTGTTCGAAATTGTTTTTGTATTAACTCAATACATATTTATATAGAAAAGTTAAGTGGGTTATAAAATTAAAGTTTTGGGCCTGCTCCCATGAATATAATAGTTTATCATAATCATATTTAGGAATAGTAGCTACATAAAAACCCAACATATTATAATAATATATAATATAATTGAGGCTACTAATTTAAATCCGTTGATTTATTAACTAAGTCAAACACTTGCTAAAAGCTCAAAGATCTCCCAGCGTGAAGTAACAACTCCACGCGTTTCTTAAATTTAAGCTTATCTATGACTATATGCATGACTATTTATGTAGAAATATGTCTATATATGAAGAAAAATAAAGCCTAGCCCAAGAAAGGAAGGATAATTTATGACAACCACCGGTTGAAAGATTGAGGGATTTTAATCCAGCAAGTAGTGCAATAATATTAAATATATAATAAGATTGTAAAACTAATTATAATATTTTGTAAACTTATTCCTATTTCATCATCCGAGCTTACCTCTACTAGCATGGATTCAATGAGGACACAATCCTCCTACGTACACACGATATAAGTACAGAAGCAAAATAAAGTACTCAACCATCGTCAATAATAATAAAAAATAATATAGCGAACTTTTCTTATAATCGGGCTTCAAGTTGCATGCTAGTGCTGTGTCAGTTCTTATTTAGGACTGAATACTGGATTCTCCTCCAGTTCACTCTCGTTCCACTCCTGTTCAGTCCTGTATCTCAGCCCTAAAAACTTAAAAAGTTCGGTCCCTGATGACATTACTCAAATTTATTTCTTCTATTTTTAATTAGTTCTAGTATTACTGACAATCCAAAAGACCGGTCCTAATATTGGACTATACCAAATAAATAAGGATTGACTTAACAATATAAGATATTGCATACCTTGATTGCATGCAAACTTCATTATCTAGGGGATCACGTGGGCGGATTTCATTAATTTTTCTTTCACAATGTGGGAAAGAGGGGGGGAATCTACACAGCAAAAATATATTTAGTATGCATCATATTAGTACCCATGCAACCAATGACGTAAAATGATCAACCAATGATTTATAATACTATCTGGAGGAGCACAAGCTCCAATCACGCAACCTGTTGCAGTGAAAAATATTATTTTTGAAGATAAATCAATTTGACTCATTTTGCAAATACACTCGACTTTACAGATCTTTGGATCTTTAAAAATCCAAAGATCAACTGAAGAATAATATTTCATATTAATTAATTATTTGAATGAAACTTACTACATAATGATCTTGTACAAACACGAACTGAAGTTGATACTTTTTGATATTTTTGAAGGACAAATTCATTAGTTTGATGATATTTTGTTATTTTACGTTAGAAAATCCTTTAACATGTATCTACTTTGATTTTTGAGTTGAATACATTCGGTCAATCCACCATTTTTTGCGGAAAAAACAATTTTTTTAGGACTTCAAATAATATCCCAAAATGGAAGAGTTACTTAAAATACCAATGTTGAGATAAAATTACAACTATAACAAACATTATAGTCTTATAATTGTACAAAGTTCATATGAGTTCACCAATTGGTATTTCTTATCAAAAAATTTCATCACTACAGGTTGCGTGATTGGAGCTTGTGCTCCTCCAGACAGTGTTACAATTCATTGGCTCAACCAATAGTGTTAGATTGGTCTAAAACTGATTGCCAAATCGGTTTTTTTTATCGGTCAGATCTTTTTTACCATTCAACGGTCCGAAAAAGCGATACGTCGGCCTTTCAGTCATATAGTCCTAGCTATCTTTATAGCTATTCTTCACTCATAGCTAGGATTGCACAATATAAAATTAAACGAAGAAAATAAGATCGTATAATAATTATTATTAATTTATAATGTAAGTTTTATGTTGGAACAGCTGAAAGGACATAGTAAGTACATCATTTCAGATAAAGACTGATAAGAACCGGTTTAGGACCGATAAATTTTATTAGGACCGGACTGTAGTCTTTTAAGACCGATCCAACACTATCAACCAATGAGGCTGTACACAAAGTGCGTAGTGATTATCTAAAAAAAGGGAATGCTAATACCACTCTACATTCAACTTAATTAATCAATGATTTCATTATTTGTACCATGGGTGCAGTTGGTGAGGGGGCATGCACTACATATATATCTAGAATGGTTCCCTTCAGTTAGCCCCTCGTATGGTACATTGAATATAAATCCAGCCCTATTATACATTATAATAATGAAGTTATTTGTTCTACTCAAGAAGTAGAATGAAGCTTTCCCTTTGCGTCAGTAGTTAAGTAAGTACATTCTACAGTACACATTATTTATACATAATTTATGTGTTGTGTACAAGTTGCAACTTGTGCTACAAAATTGTGCAAGCTAAAATTTTTACATCTCATTACGCCAATTAATTACATCTTCAGTCATTTTAATTACCAACTATACATCAACATTATCATTACATATTAATCTATTAAAATTATTATTGTATTAAGTAGTTAACATAACTGTTGACATATTTTGAACTTTACAATTTAACACAGAATTCATATCAATGTGTAATTTTCATTCGAACAAGTCAGCAATTACATCACATCCATGAAGTATATTTAATTATTGCAGTACTGTTATCAAAAGTTTTTTAAATTCTTCATCTCATTTTTGGGTAGCAACTTGTACAATTAGATTATACAAGTTACGATTTGTACACGACATATGAATATTTGGGCTACATAAGAAATACTTTCCCCATTCCTTTTAAAAACACTTTTAAAGCATATAAGGCAGTTTTATTATGAGAAAGAGGTATAAGTAAACGATATAATATAATGAAATGTAAATAATCTCCCCACCATTTAGAGACAGGGGCCATTATTAATGTATTCATATTGTAGGTAAATATTTGAAGGGTAAATTATATGAATTGTTTTTTGGTAAAATAAAGATAATTTATATAATTTAAAAAAAAAAAAAAATATATATATATATTTTAAAAGTGTAATCATTAAAGTTAAAGAGTCTAGTATTATTTAAATATTAGGTATATAAATGTTATGTATCCCAACTCCAAATAATATTTACATTAAATAAAGGATGACTATTCTTCTACTGGTGAGCTTTTGTCAAGGCGAATTTTCCCCATGCGAGTAATCACAAGGCAAACCTTCTAAGGGCAAATTTGGCAAAAGTAAGATCTTTGATATCCCTTTATAAAACTGATTCCCCTAAAATAACAATATCTGCACCGACCACATGTATTTAGAACACTTTTGTTCAAGTTTAGTTTGTGTTCAATTTGTTTCTTCTCAGTTTTCCAGCATTTTTTATCATAAATTATTTTATTACAATATTTATAAAATTATAAGACTCAAGTAACAAATTCACATGGTCGTTTTTTTATATCTTGACGGATATATTGATATTTTTTTTTTTTTTTTGTAACTTATAAAAGTAATAAATAGTTAAATACCAATAATAAATAATAATACATAAGAATTTAAGATAATTTTCACGATACCACTGACAATTCTATAAAAATAAACCAGATTATCCGATTCCTCATTACAATTAATCGTCCCATCACTAACCAGAACTGATTAAAAAAAGAAGGAATAATGTTGAGTGACATAATCTAGGACTGAACTTTATAAATTTTTAGAACTGAACTGGACCGGATCGAGAGTGAACTGGACACAACTGCAGTCTTCAGTCCTAAGTAAGGATTGACAGAGTACCAATAGTAATAGACCAAAATGAATTAATAGCATCAATTAGTAGTTCATAATTAAAATGACTGATGTTGTAAATAAATAAGGTGCTATCAGACCTACAAATTGTCACATGTACAGTCTGCCTATACAAGTTGTAACTTGCACATGACATATATAATTTACGTCAGAAAAAGTTAAATTTCTCAATATGCTTGTTTAGTTAACGATTGGAATAGAAAATGCAGAAAACACTACCGTATAAAGTAAATAAATATTTTTTTCAAATACTAACTATTTAGAGGCAGACCTTCGTCACAAAAGTTCATTCTGACAATTGACAGATTGACCAAGGACTCTTAGTTATTATCAATATAATTTATGTCAATGTTAAATAATATTTATAATAGTTGGGGGAAGAGTTTCGAAAGGGTTGATTAAGTTATAAAATTATATATGTTGAGGGACTTACTTAGAGGTATTTAATAAAAAATAGTTTATAGTTTAAATGAACACTCTCTTCTGCTCCTTCTTGTAACACTACTCACAACTTACTGCAAAAATTTATTTATTTTTGGGAGCACTCGGAGTAAAATAATTAGTAGTTTACTTACCCTCAAGTTTCATGGCGATTATTATGTAAGAGCGCTCTCAAGCAAAATGGGCGGGTTTTTTTTCTTTTTCTAATATGTATGATGTTGCTGATAAAAAAATTATATTTTATAAAATATGTATATTATCTATCGATCGAAGAATGATGGATCAAAGTTCGAATCCTATTGCTATTGGATGAAGGCATTCCTTCTGTCTTGTTAGTATTAATTATTATCCTTCATTATTTCACTATTATTGCAATAACGTTACATTACAATTCAAAATTTTATGTTTAAAACATTATATCTAGAGAAAAAAATCGTTTGTATATTAGGCATGTTAAAAAAAGACACCGAAAATCAACTTTGTAACACAGACAATTTGAAGAATGTCTTGGAGGAAAGGAGCTTCGCTGTCATGGCGTTTCATTAGTTCAGCTACAAGGAACTGTGACGAAATAAATGAACAAGGATATGGCAAGAGTTACTGTAGATCTGCAATTCTATTCTGAGTCCAGCAAGGACTCACAATTACAATTCCGAAAAAAATCCTCAAGTTAACTTTTATGAGTACGCGCAAATGTTCATTCCGTTTTTTTATACATACATCAATGATAACTTATATCTGGTTTTAAGAGGAAAAGAAAAGAAACTCTTCAGATTGCCAACTCCAAAAACGGGTGAGTTAAAAAATCCTACCGAATGGCGATTACTTGACGAATTTCTTATGCTTAACAATCGTGAATTTTTAAATGTGCCCCGGACCTGTGCTAACTACTGAGGGGTGTAATAATAATATAAATGTTGCTAAAAAAGTATTTTTTTATTTTCAAATTTACTAATTATTCTATATAAATAGAAATATCATCTCAATCTAGTCAGGCTCTAAAGATAATCCAAGTCACGGCATTGCCCCTTTGTTAGATATTGGTAGAGTTGAGTAGTTTGTAATGAAAGAACTACCTTTAAAAATTAGAAAAGAAAAAAATGGTTGTTGCGTGTGCCCTTTCTTCTTTTTATTCATTATTTAATAGGTAGTTGTGGAGTTAGTATTTCCCCCTGAAAGAAGAATTATCGCCTATCTTTGGTATAAATTATTTTAAAAAGTGATAGTATAATAAATATGTATGAATTTATATATAAAAATTGGTTTTCCGGCATAGCCCGGAGTTAATAGGAGTCGACGAACATACAAATTTTTCTTTAATAATATATTAAGATAACACCCTAACAAATCTTTGGTGTTACACTCCGTTTTTGATGAACACACTCACACGTAGTTACTCACTCAAAACTTAGACATAATCTCCTCAAAAATAAAATAATAATTACAACAGATTGAAAAAAGAAGAAGATATGATTTGATGAGCCAGGGAGTACTTAAGCTCTTTGCTAAGCCTCATTTAAACTTACTTTCATTCTTTAAATTTTATATAAACTACTTCCCGCTTTTTTTTCTTCTTTAATATGAGTTGAACTAAACGCTTGCGAGATTTAATTCATTTTAAACAGTGCTCCCTGTATATTATACTCCTTTTATATATATATATATATGTATTGATACTGTATTGGTATATGAGGATCAGGGATCACTCAAAGTTAATAGAAATACAAGGTTATGTCATCATGTATCGTGCTGAGGTTATCTCAGTGATATGAAGATACGTTTATGTTGAGTTGATTATACAGGTGAAACAGTAAATTCAGGTGAGCTGATAAAAAAAAATGGCCTTCGAACAGTACAAGTTAGCTTTTCGGAGTTATGTCCCATTTCCAAGATCTGCATTGCTGATACGTTTTTGAATGTTTTTTCATAGTACGTCGGATCTTAGAAAATCCAGTCAAACTCCAACATGGGAGCCTTTTGTTAAATACCTGGAGAGAAGGACAATAAATTACCCTGTAAAGAAAAGCATAATTACTTACTATCATCATCAGAAAAATGGCTTTAGAATAAAATACTATCAGGGACCCTAGAAGTAAGAGTAAAGTTAATTTACGGAAAATACGCGGCTTTTGTCCGGCCAAGGACGAGACGAACGATCATCTACTATTTTAACGCGAGACGCTCCTTCAAATTTATAACGCCATCGGCAAACTTTTAGAGGAACATTTTGCTTTTTATAAGATAAAAAAGGATGATTTTTAGCCTTTTACTCTGGAAAAAAGGAAAAGGTTATTAATGGAACTATTAGAAAGGCTCAACGTATCTTGTATGCGAAACGTGCTTCTTCGGACTATGAAATCTCCGATGTTTTATCCAGTTCTAGGAAAATTGGGGATTTTTTTTTTTGCACAAGGGCAATTAGCTTAAGAACATTTTGCCGAATGAACAATTCGCCGAAGAACAATTTGGCGAATGTGCATTTTGCCCAATGAAAATTTGCCGAAGAATTATTTGGGATATTTGGCCGAAACATAATATCTAATAAATACTATATTGATGTATGGGATTGCATATTTTAATCCAATTAAAAAAGATTGAATGATAAATTGCCCGATTGTTATTGTTTTATTGTTATCATTTCCTTTTATGACATATATAGCAGATGGACAATAACAATTGTTGTCCAAGTAAAAAAAAATCTGGGTTATTAGTTTATCATGAGCACTGAATTCTGTCTATTCATCGTCGAATTATTCCCCAAGAGCACATCAAGGAATCTGATAAAAAGAGCTTAAGCCAAGAGCTTGTATTTTTGGCCTGGAATATCACTTAATAAACAACAATTAATATCATAATATATCAAGAACTCCAACATTCATTTCCATTAGGAGAAACAGAAGTGTTAAAACCCCTTGAGTATGTTTCTTCTAACTGATTTGAGACTGGAGGGTAAAAAATGTTTATTGACAGAGTTTGGTTTTCTTATTAATAGATCTATATTTTCTCCTCCTAGTGTCAGGGTTAAACTACAACACTTATAAAAGTTCTACCAGTTAAATAGCATTTTATCTGGCTATAGTATATAATAGCATACCATTTCAGACTTTTATGTATATAGTTATGTAATTGTACGAGATCTTTTTACTCTTGCATTCCAATAATATTTTCACTAACTGAGGGAACATTAATATAACATATTAGGTATTTCAAAAATATGTAATAATATTAAACATAAAGATTTTTAAAAGGAAATGAAAATGATCATCCACTCATAAGTTTAAATATTGTTAAAAGAGGCTTAAATGTAATTTACGGGAATATCTATTACTGGTAATAATAATGTGTCTAGAAGACTATCTGAAGTTATTGTGTATGCCAGTTAATTGTGCCACTACCTCGAGGCGCTTAATTTGTGGATTTGCCATCGGAATAGCCAGTTGTGAAACGACAAACTCCGTTAATTTATATAATTCATCCATAAAGGATTTTGATTTTTTGTCAGATTTTGAGTGGGCTACCCAGTGCATGGCAAATGTCTCCACTAAAAAAAATGATAGAGAGTTGCTAATGCAGCATGTATAGAATGATTATAGCTTGTCCTGCGTCATTATTTCTACGGATTTTTTACTCGTGTTTATTAGATTTTAATTTAACTATTTATATAAATACGTCTTGACTCTTAAAGGGTAGAAACAGAAAGGTGATGATGTAAGAAAAGTAACACATGTCGTAGAGGGTGTGAGATTTAGAATGACCAGATTCTTATTGTAAAGTTTTGGTGTTTGTTTCTAAAAAAGCTAGAGTAGAACGGAATTACAAATGTATAGCTACGCTCTGACTTAACATAACTTCTCCAGTAAATACGCTAAAATCCAATTTGCACTCCACCCATATTCATTTAAGCTACTTCAATGCGTTCATTAATCAGCGCTAGGTAACTCGAAAATCCTAAGGTATTACAATAGGCCAAAAAAAAAAGAAACATAAATTCACCTTGTAATAGCTGAAAGGAACTTATTAAATAATATCGCACTCAAGTAAAACATCGTCATTCCGTATACTCTCTATATGGATCACTAGTTAATGTATATATGTATATTAGGGCTAAGACGGTACGCTAAACCCGCGTTTTGTACGAACCACGGCAGACCCTTCCTGGTAAGGTATAGTAGTAAAATCGTTTCTTCTAAAAATAGGTTTAATGTAATTTTTCAAGTTTGTTCGATATTTTATTCTTTTATAATTTTTTTTCTGTTCAAATATAAGCTTAACTTCAATTGAAAACAAATTTTGATATAATCCATGTGAAGGTTATATCATACAATTATTCATGAATTTATAATTTTTTTTGCAAAATGATGAGCTGGACTACATTTTCTGGTAATAAACAAGACCAATTAGCACTTTTAACTTAACTAGTTAATTATTCAAACAGCGTTATTTTCATTTTAACATTAACTAGTTAATTTTTTTTATCAAGATTAACTTTTAACTTAATAAGTTAATTTTTTAAACTGCATTATCTTAACTTTAACTTAACTTGATTACGTTAATTAGTTAAATTCAAATTTATTTTTTAATCTCATTTGAAAATAAAAAACAATAATTTATTTTAACACTGTTTCGACACTATTTGTTTCATCAAACTTTGGAGCTTTGTCATTCAACACCAAATCGTTCTTATATTATCTCCGATATAAATTTAGATATAGTTTAAAATTATATAAAAACTCAAAAATCAAAAATTGCTTTTTATTGCTTTTTTGTTGGTGGTAGTTTGAATCTGTATTTTTTATTTTATATTGAATCGTTCAATTATAAGTAGAGAAAATCTGGGACATAGACAGACAGAATAATCTTTATTATAAAGCCTTGATAAATCTCTCAATGGACTAACTTAAATAGTTATTTTTTAACTTCGAAATTAATTTTAACTTAACCAAGGTTGGATGAGTTTATTTAACTTAAAGTACTCCAAAGTTAATTAACTTTAACTTAACTAGTTAATTTTCATAGAAATCAATATTAACTTTAACTCAACTAGTTATTAAAAATAATAATTAACTTCAACTTAACTAGTTAAAAAGATAAGTTAACTTGCCCATCATTGATATATCTGAACGCAGAGTGTAGGTTAGTGATACACTGCGAGCTGAATTTTGCTGCATAAATATTTTCGAGTTTCTAAAAAAACACTCGAGGAATTACTCCTTACTCACTTTACTCGTTATTCGCCCGAATACCCGTTACTCACTCTAACACTTTTTGCTCACTAAAAAACTTGTTCCCATTACGATTCACCATCACTTTCTTCATCATTAGAATTCTTAATGACCAATTTATTATTATTATTTATCGAATACGAATACATATTAAAATTTTAACCCATAAATTCATTCCAAGATTTAACTATTACTTAAACAAAAAAGACAATGATATTTAGAAAGTCAATATCATAATCCTGAAATCCTGCAAGAGAAATGGGGATTATGTTTAAGCTTAAATTTTAAGGGATACGCCATACGAATTTGTTACTAGATGAGGGAAAATCAGATTTGAACATTCGAATTTATGCTTAATAGCAGCCCCTCCCTTTTGCGTTTAGAAATATTCATTAATCTATATTAACACAGACAATTATGTCGTATGACTATTCTATTGGGGATTCGCTATCTTTTAACACTTTACAATGAGCAAACGTAATTGAAAAAGATGTCAATCAATTGTCAAAACTTAAAACTTTTACAAAGGTTGAATTTATAAAGTTTGAACAAGATACGGGCAATTTTCTCCAAGGCAGTTTTCCTAGTACCCTTTATATCATATGAGAAGCAAGACATACTCTTGTTTATAGATTAGTAAGAAATACACACTAACTGCTAAGAGAGAAGTTATCAAAGCACGTTCTACATTATTTGAATACTCCTGTAATGTGATTACAACAACCATGAATTACGATAATTAAGAAACTTTATTTTTGTATTTACAAAACACGAGTGCTATCTTAAATAATAATTTAATATATGATTCTTAGTACTAATCTACTTATTACCACTAATCGTGGGTTGAAATCCAATATTACATATTAGTATATGTATTGTACAATGTACGTAAATAAGACAAAAAAAAGGTAATTCAAACCATTAAAAAACCTCATAATTTTGTGAGCAAACAATGACAGTTTACTTTTAAACAAAATGTACGTATTAATCTGTTTACTTCTATTACCCAATTTCAGAATATAAATAAAGTCAGATCAAATTTAAAAAAATCATTTCATTTATTTTATAAAAGAAATTATTATAACCGTTTTTTTAAACAAAATATTGTTTATTTTTATTTTATACGAGATGATAATCCCCACCCCGATTCAGAACCACTGTTGTTGACCTTAAATTCCTCCAATGATTGATTGTTTACATAATTTGTTTATATAATATGAAAAATGTCCTGTACTTTCCTCTTAATCTATTTTTCCTCAATGATATTTCGTCTTAATATATAAATAAATGATATTTATACATCTTTATTGTTTATTTTTGATTGAACTTGATGTTTTTATTTTTTTAAATCAAAATACGGAATATTTATTACAAAAAAAAGAAAAGGAAAAAAAAAAAGTTGTTTCCTGTAAGAATAATGATGGTATTATGTCCAAAAATTTCAAACTAAACTATCAAAAATTCACTGTGTAATGATTTTGAACAAGTGACAAAATAGATATTATATTTAACAATGAAAATAAAGAAACACGAAAACAATTCGAATGGAAGAAGTGCTAATCACTTCTAGAGTCTCCATTATCAATGATCATTCGACATAACAAATTATTATTACAAATAAGCATAATATGAGGCAAAAGAAGTGATTTCCACTTCGTCAGAAGAAGAGACAGCCAACTGTTAATGATGATGACCCAACCTTTGAGTGCCTCCCCAAATCCTGTCCTTTTTGAGAAGAAGAAAGCATTTCACCCGGGTCAGTTTTAATGTGAGTGGACCTGAGGGAATTTTAAAGGTAAAAGGACCCTTTCTTTGATGAGCCAAGTAGTATTTTTGTCTCTAGAGCCCTATTTGGCTGAGCCTTAACTACGGTCATTATTATATGCATCTATGCTGGGAGATTGTTGAGTTTACGAAGCACCCCAAATCAACTGTTTACGATGTTACCAAGGCTTCTGAGGAGTTTGATGGGTCGGGAACACCTGCAAGAAATACCTATGGTCGTGCTGAGAGCAAAAACGTGCTCCAGACTTCCTGAAACAAAAGGCAATCTTGCTGTATCTGATCCCCTTGGACTACTACATATGCGAGGGCGTCTTGTTGAGATAGTCCAATAAACGTGCACATAACACTGTTGACACGTTGTATACCTCCATTCTCGAGGGTGTGGCCAACATGGATAATGAGTTCCTCAAACAGGCTTGTTCCAGAGCCGGGTTGGAGGCTCTGGTTGATACTGGAGATGGTTGGTTTGAGTGATTGACTTTACTATGGACCCCTACATGTAAGAGCAAAAGATGTGTTACTTCTGGGGCCCTCCCCCCTAAAACTGACCCTAATTGTCACTATGGATGAAACTAACATCGTCTTCTATACCATAGAGACAAAAGAGAATACTTAATAAAAATACCAGGACAAGGACCCCATTAAGTACAAGGAGAGTTGAAAAAAAGAAAGAAAAGATGATCATCACTTGGTTTGAGAACAAGATGCTACCCACACTATGCCCCAGTTGGTACCAAGATCCTTATTTTTGCTAGGTGAAGACCAGATTATGAAAATTTTCATCTCCGAAAGACCTACCATGTTCAATTAGTACTGTGTTCTTTGAACATGGACAATCGCAGCAACCACCCTACAAGGAAAATTAAGAATTTTAACCCTATCAGGACCATCATATTTATTAATGAAGCCCTTATTCAACTAAAGTCGTGTCAGTGGGCGTCTTCTTCTCCCGCGGATCACCATTACTGAGACAATACTATCAAGATTGAGATGGATGTGAGGGGGATACAAAAGTATCACTACAAATGACTACGATGCAGCTTTAAAAAAGTGGCTGGAGTGCTAGTACAAGATTATCGAAATAAATAAAGATTTGTCTATAAAAATCTGTGTTGGCTATTTCCTCTTATAAGAATACAATACTCAGTCATGAAATAAATGCAAAACGACAGCTGTATTGTTATATTAACAAGAATATAATAAATAGGAATTGGAGTTTTGTATTGAAAATTTAAGGATATACAACTTAATTAAACATTAATTATTCAATTTTATGGCATTTTACAACCGTTTTCTGTGTATTCACTCTCTTTTATCAGTTGTATTTAGTTTTGTGTCGGTCCTTAATTATTCCGTTCAGTCTTAGGGCCGTCCTATTAGTCCTTGGGACTGGCCCTTAGGATTGATTAAAAAAAATTAAAAATAAAGTTGAGTGATCTAATCAAGGACCGAACTTTTTAAAATTTGTAGGACTGATATGCAGGACTGAGCTGGAAGGGACTTAAGTCTTCAGTCTTAAATAAGGACAACACAACACCTTGTTTCCTGCCTTTATCGCATAGAAGACTCAATTTCTCCTTAAACATAATAAATAACGACTACTGAAGCGCTTGGTTCATGTTGTTGTAATTTTGGGAGAGTCTGATCAGACCATATCTAGTTTTATCTATGATCTTATCTTACTTAAAAAAATATACTGTATTTTTTTGTCAGCTCTCGATTTTTCTTCTTATTTTCTCCTATACAGGGGTGATGCTAGCCTAAATTATTTGGGGGGAGGGCTTAGCCCCAAAAATTACTAGCAACGTAAAATAATTATTTATATTAATAGGTTAATATGAACCATTTGGTCCATCGAATTAAAATTAATATAAAATGGCCATTTTTAAGATTGATTAAAAAAAGAAAAAGTAAGCAGTAGAAACAATCATTCAAAATATATTTCATTCAGTATAGCCTCCTTAGGCCTTGATAACAGCCTCGTTTCGGGGCCTTAAGCGAGTGCAAATCCTAGAAACTCAAGCCTAACTAAATTCTTGCATGCCAGGATGATGAAGCCGCTTATGGGCTTTTTGGTAGTGTTAGTCTTTGACTCAACATAGATCTAGACAAAATGATTGATTGGATACAGGTGGGGGGAGCTAGGAGGCAAAATTATAGTTGGACACCCAATTGTAACAGTACTCCTGGAGCCAATCCTGAGTCGTTTTGAAGATGTGGCAGGGAGACATATGCACGGCCTCCAGGATTAGCATTGCTAATATCCAGACCCTTGTTCACAAAAGTTATAACAAGAGCACACCAGAATTCTGCCTCTGAAAATGTAAGAGGCTTGAAATCCTCAGTTGTTGACTCCTAGGTGGTGTTTTGACTACTAAGTGAAACGTTTATACTAATTTATATTTTATCACAAAAAAAAAAAAGTTAAATCTTGTATATAATAAAGGACATTTTTGAGAAAAACTTTGCACATCAAATTATCTCTATTTGTGAGCTTCAGTGAATTAATTGGACACCCATTTTAATACACATTCATAATCCCAAGTTCGTTCTTCAGAAGTTTTTAACGGTCTCATAGGACAGGTCAAATTTTAAGATGCTCTGCTACACACTCACCCCCATCAAAATGATTGATATTCTCCATCGTGCCCTTTGTCCTTTTTTTTATCGTTGAATTTTAGGACCACTTATGAGAGATATCCTTGCCAGCCTCAACGTCAGCCAAAATGTAGTAAATTTAACTGAGACTGGTGGCGTTGTCTTCGTATGCAGTTTTTCGCAATTTGATATTGGTATTCTAGCTAGCACGAACGAGGTAGACAACAAACGTGTCATTGAAAAAAAAAAAGGAAAAAGTTGGTGGGGGTTATGAAAGTTACATTTTATATTTACAGCTTGTTGCAACGTGTTACAAAATATGATAATGATGACGCAAAAAAAGTTGTACATAATTGTCACAAAATTTCATGAGGGGGATTCCCCTCTTTTAAGCCTCATAAGTTTATATCAGCAGTACAATGGCATGTGTGTTGGCTATTCCCTTGTATCAAGAGTGGGAAAACTTTTCAGTAAGAGGGTCACATTATGGAAATAGAGCGTTTTGACTGACGTCATAAAATGAATCAAAATGGAAGGAGACACCATTTTGGGGTCTTAAAGTAAATATTTTTGCCATACAAAATGAACCAATTTCTAATAAATTTACAAGAAACTCCACTAAATGGCTTAATAAATCAAAAAAGACTAAACTATTGGATTGAATACTAATTGATACAAATGATATTTGAATATAAATATAATTCAAATTGATATGTACGGAAAATCCATAAAAATGGTTACATAAGTACATTTTTTTTATTAATGGGGGACGAGAAAAGTAGGATAATTTGAGAAAAATATCGGTTACTTTCCATTAAAATACTTAATTTGTATCTACAACATGGAAATAATAACGATGTAATAACATATTTTTAATACATTTTAATGTCATATATATATATAATAAAACAATACCATATTTCGATAGTTACTTATATAGACAGTAAGGTTTAAATCCTTCTTTGACATCTAAATGTTGACTATTTTCCTCATATTAATATAAAAAAGCTTTTGATTGTTATATAACTGAGTTGCTTAGGCTCACAAAATAAACAACATCAAAATTGTGACGTCATGTGAAAAACCCTTTTGTAATTTCTACATGTCCGTAATTAGAAAAATACATTTTGTAAGTAATATCCATGTTTAAAACTAAAATAGAATATCTATAAAGAAAAAAATTAATTATTTCTCATAATTTATAGTATTCCTGAAAAGCATGGCCGTGTTTTTTTTTTGTTTTTTTTTAATTGTTAATCTGAACAATGAATTTTCTTTTTTAAGCCTTTGTAATTATTATTGAACTTCTGAGTAGTGAACTTCCTTTCCTACTACTACATTAAATTATATTCAAAACCTGAATGAGCATACGTGTGTGCTCATAAATGAAGGAAATTATCATTGAGGATTTGTTGGGAAGTTATAGTTGTAAGTCCTTGATGAACTCTGAAAAGAATTAAGGATCGACATTGAAGTAATGCTTACCTTTGTCCTTGTTTATTTCCTTCCCCCATGTAACTTCTGATTTTAGATGATCTAATGAAACGTCATGATAGCTAAAATACTCTCCTCCAAAACATTCTTTAAGTTGTCAGGGTTACCATGTTGATTTTCATTTTTTTTAACATGCCCAAAAAACACCGGATATTCATCACTTGGTATGGAGGGAGAAATATTAAAATTGGCTGGAAAGATAGATATTTTTTTGTTTGAAAATGATGTACAAATTTGATATTTTTTACCCACATATCGAAATAAATTCATTCCTTCATTTTAGTAAATTTCTCAAAATAAAATAGATACTGATGATCCATTCTTACTAAAAGAAAAGGCAATAATGTATTAAATGGAGAAATTCCATCATTCGAATTTCAAAATTGGAACAGGTATGTTCTGTCCTAAAAAGAACCCAACTGGACGAAAAATTTAATATTTCCCACCTTTTTTTAACTAAGTATATCCTGTTGATTATTGATCACATCGGACCATACGATAAGGCGTTGTGAAGATGTGAGTATTTACTACAAACGCTTCAGTCTTAAATTATCGTGTGTCAAGTATGGAGGTCTCAAAGAAAAATAATCGCCATAATCTACATTTTTACAACTGGAAAAGGAAAAACGCGTCGAAAGCCACCAAGAAAACTTGTGATATATACGGGACCGATACTCTTTCGGCTCGTGTTGAACAACAATCGTTTGAGCTTCTTTTTCCCCCACTCAATTCTGCCCTCTACTCTAAAGAACTCGGCCGTTTGAAGCTGGTAATAGAACAGAAGCTGCCAAATTTGTGTAATAGGAGACAACAAGACATCATCAAGACAACGTCAGGCCGCACACATCTCTGATGAGGCACCAGAAGCTCTGGGAGCTCGGATAGAAAGTTCTTATGCATCCATCCTACAGTCCGGACTTGGAATAAGTAACTGTCTTTGACTAACACACTTGGGGGTACAAATTAGGCCTGCTAGTTGTTGTTTTTTTGCCAATAGAGACAAGGGCTTCTACGAGAAGGTCATTAGGAAGTTAGATTCTCGTTTGCAACAAGTTATCAAACAGAACGGAGCATACTTGGTTTAAATTCGATGATTGTAACACTTCTTATTAAGCAATGAAATAAAGCAAAAATACAAAATAACTTATTCCCCAATCTAATATTAAAATCTATTTGAATGTTGTATAATTACAACGCTTTTTAGAAATTTATTTTGCGGGATACCTAAAAGACTTCCAAATATATTGTTTAGCCTCTGATACAAAGGGATAAAAATTGTTTCGGATGATGTGACGATGCCACTCATTATAAATTCAAATGCATAAAGTTAGAATGTATGATAAAGGTTTTACCCTCTAATGCTATTCTTACTTAGAAACACGTAGATAGAAACGCCATCATGACCTAGTTTGTATTTTTATAAAAGAGAAAAGAGAGCGAGGAAAAAAGAGGGGCCTTTCCATGATGACTTTCGGGGAAAATGTATATTCGTAACAACTACAAATATATAGAAAGTAAAGTTGCGTTCTCTTAAATGTTGTCTCCTCTCTTCAGTTCCTCCTCGTCCTTTCTCAAAATTATTCTCATAATATTTTGTTATTATTGAGCATTATACGTTATACAGGAATATTTTAAACAATAATTAGATATACCAAAAAGTACTCTTTCCATCATTTGACGGAGAGTTACAAGCATTTGTACATTTACATAATACTAACAGGAAACGCTTTTGTTTATCTTTGCAATTGGAGAGAATCTGACTCAATTATAATAATAACAGATACATAAATAAAGTGGGCACAAATTGAATCTTCTTGACTGATCAACGACCAATTGATATATTAATTTATACAAACATGGCTGCCCCAGAAGGTGGAAATCTATATCCTAATTTACAAGATGTCCAAGGAAACAAAGGTATGTATTGAAGGGATTTGGCAAAATTAATTTTATATACTTATTATTGTGTTGATAGGTATGGGCCCCCCTGCCAACATAGCTCCACCTCTTGTACAGCAAGTCATTGTGAATCCAAATTTTGGAAGTGAGCCTCAAAATTCGTTTTGCGCGACATGTCAAACTAATGTCAATAGTAGTATATCCACAGAGGCTTCTTCAATGGCCTGGATTGCTTGTGTGTTACTTTGCTGCTTTGGGTAAGATACCTACTCATAAATGGAGTTGTAAATTCTAAGCATTTTCTAAGTGTAAGTGCTTTTTGCGCTCAGAGTACACTAGAGGCATAGGAATGATTTCTCTCTACAGAGTGGGACTTATGTTTATCTCCTTCCTCTCGTAGCTATTCTAATAAAATGTTGCTAAGCTACTTTTCTTCCAAACATTGTTCAAATTGTCAGGACTACCAAGTCAATTTAGGGTTTAATTTTTTACATACTGATAGTCTTTAGAATTGCAACTACAATAATTAATTATCAATATTCTTAATTGTGTTTTATTATATTTAGATGTTGGCCTTGCGCTTGTATTCCTTTTTGTGTCTGTCAAAAGACAAAGCACCATTGTCCCAATTGCAAAACTTTTCTTGGAGAGTGTACATCTTAATCTTTAGGTAATATTGGAACAGGGAATCCTCATCAACGATTAGAATGATTCGTATATTAACTTGTAAAAATTTATGTTTTTATATTTTGAGTATATAATTATGATAGATCATTTTTCTAAATTGCTTTTTATATGTTAAATGAGTACGAGAAACTCGACACTGCTTTATAGAATATGTTTTTACCTTTATCAGAAGTCATTCTTCAGAAATTAAAATTTAGTTTAATAAAATCCACATTTTGTTCAATCAGTCATTAATCATAAATCTACAAAAAAAAATCCAACTATGACGTTACTTTTGAATAATTGTTTGGAATTGTTCACAGCTTAATAGTAAAACCTATTTCGAATTCAGCCCTTCATGAATGTTCCAAACACTGATAAGGAGGGAAATAAGTAGAAAAATCGACAGCTTACAACAAAATATTTATTAAAAAAACGCCGCTGGGGTGGTATAGTTATTTCTAGAGGTGCGAGAGCCGGAACAGACTAATTAGATATTTAACTTTTGATCCTAGGTCTAGACTAAAATAAATACTTTTAAAAAATATACAAAGCTTAGGCCTTAATATGATGCATGTGCATAAATACATACAAGTAGTAGTTTAATGTCACCATTTGTTTTATTTCTTCATATTTGCCTTGCTTTTTGATAAAGCTACAATGTAAAACAAAATTATTTTTTGCAAAAATGCCAATTATTATTCTCTTTTGGTAAAAGGTCCTCATTTGTATTTTGAATTAATTTATAAAAAAAAAATCTCAATACATTTTTATTTCCGTTATCAAAAACCCTTTTAGACTCTTCGAAATATTGTGTTTCAAAGAGCAACTTATGATGGCATCATTATATTTATCTTTATATGGTGCAATATGAGAGTGGATTAATAAGTCAGGTAAGAAAGATTGCATGAAGCTACAATACTAGAGCTTAACATGTTCAGATGGAAAGTACAGAAGAATTAATTAGTGTTGATTTTTTAAAAGTTCAAGATCAAACTATGGCACCGATGGTGCTGTTTTCCTTCGCATATCAATAGAGAATAGGGATAAGAGTAGTAACCGGTGACCAATGGTCTACGTAAGTCCACAGCCTTAGACTTTATACTTAGCAATGGATATATTAAAGCAACTGAAGGGAATTGACAGGTCATTTTCAAGTCCAATGGCCAAATGCGTCTGTTTGAAGCAAACGGTACCTCTAGAGAAATCAAGTTCATTCACTTTTGAAGCTGTTGAATCGAATGCTCCTCTATTGAGAAAATGTGGTGTTGACAAAATATCTACTTTTAATACATGTCCCCATCAACCTTTACCCAATGTTGAGGGTCCACCAATTAAAACAATATTGGAAACATATAATATCCCTAGAGCTATATATACTCCTTCACCACTGCCATTCAAGGAAAGGTAAAGTGGAAGAAGATTTAAGAAATTACGAAAGAATGGGTATCATAGAACAAGTACCAATGGAGAATCAAGTGAATGGTGGTACAGAATGATAGTAACTAGGACAAATGATGGAAATCCTAGAAATATAGTGGATTTTTCTCCACTTAATAAATATTGTAAGAGCCATGAAGTCTCCTTTTCACAGGGTGAGATCTATACATGAAGAGACCTACACAAAAGTCCCTGATGCATGGAATGGATTCAACCTTTTCCCCTTCGAGATCAAGACATGACAACGTTTAACACACCTATAGGAAGATTAAGATAGAAGAGAGCACGTCAGGGTTTTCTGTCGAGTGGGGACGAATATAATCGACGTGTTGATGGGATCATGGCTGACTTTAATAAAGGAATTCGTTTGTTGATGGTACTTCAATTTATGATATACAATTAGAGGATCATTGGTGGAGGATAATCGATTTTCTAGAGTGTATGGGGAAATCAGGTGTTCCTTAAAAGAAATTCCAATTTTTGTAATAAGATTGTTGCCTTTCTGGGTTCAGAATATCTGATAACCAAGTGGAACCCTTATCCAAATTTATTGAATTGATTCTTGCATTCCCAAATCCTAAGTCAATAATGGATATTTGCTCATGCTTTGGATTAATCAGCCAGGTGGCTCATTATGGACGTATGAAAGATATAATGGAACCACTCAAACTATTGCTTCTTCATGGAGTAATACTCTTAATAATGTTTTTTTTGAGTGCAAAGGAGCTGACCATAGAATTCGGATTTTTGAGCTGAAAAGTCTACTTGTCTAAGAACAGGCTCGTCCAATCGAGGACTGGGATACTATCTGAGTCAAAAATATTGTCAGTGTCATTCTCGAATACCAAAGTGTTGCTCTGATGGTTGTAAAATTACACTTGTGGGATAAAGATTTCTATCTGATACTGAAAAACCATATGTACGGCTAGAGGTACAGCAAGGTCTTTGGAACAAACTAGGTATTTTATTCAAGGATGTTATAAATTGGTGGTTGTACCCCACCATAATCCGCCCTTTAAGCTATTAGGTGATCTAACTCTAAATGAAATTCGAAATATGCGCTTGTACGTTGTAAATATACGTTAATGTGGAAGTTTGATATCTTTCATATTCCTGTTATAAAAAATTCAGTCGCTGACGTAATGTCAAGAAATCCATTGGAAAATAGAAGTGATGTGACTGCGGATGAAGAGGAAAAGTTCTTGACGGCGTTGATAAGGTATAAGCCTGAGCTGGAAAGAATCTCCTGAAAAAAAAATTGCAGATGTAATGAGAAGGAAACACCGTTTTTCAGATACTGCTGATAATGAAGGAGGATGGAGCTCTGAAAGACGATCTGCCTAAGGAGATAGAGGAATACAAACCTATTTGGAAGTATTTGTACCAATTGTGTGGCGTGATTATGTAACAGGATAAAGTGATCGTACAAGAACCACTTCGCAAGGAAGTGTAAATGATATTACACGCAGCTCATCAGGGGAACTCGGCAATGATTTATCATGTGGGATCATTTGTGTATTGCCAGGAATTACAAACGACATTAGGCGTACAAGGGACTTATGTAAGTCATGCAACTCTATTGCTCCTTTACAGCCTAGATGTACGCCTATTCTTTCAAATGTTCAGGTACATCATTCAAAGTCTTATCTGCCATCTTTTGTGGCCTCAAATGTTACAGGTACCTTTTGGTTACAGATGAATTGTTAGGATGGACAGAGGTGGCCGGTTTATCTGATTCTAAAGGTTTAAATGGATTGTTGTTAATTGGATATAACATAAAAAAATATATAATATTATATATATGGTGTCATCAAGCATGGAATCAAAAACGGTCGAACAGATCAATCTGAAATTTAGCAAGTAAGCTTATAAAATAACCAAGTCTGTCCCTATAATATTTTTTTTGGGCCCTCGAGGTCATTTAGAAATGTTTTTGACCGAAATAAAATATCCTTTCGCTTCTCTCTTTGTAAATATATATCGCCTCCTCTTTTCTCTTCTCCCTCCATCTCATTCTACATCCAATTAATACTAAACGACTGGGAAGGAAAGAAAAATAGTGCGCTCATACACAAAGGCCAGATTTTTCTTTTCATGTAACTACAAAAAAGTATTAATTGATAAATTTATTCTAGTCGTCAAAATGTCTCACGATCTTACATTAATCTATTTCTTAACTTGCCTTATGCTATATTTATCCCATAACTTAATATTTTCATTTTATGAGCAGACAAATTACAATATTATTTATATTACTTTCGATATAAAGTCTCAAGTTATTCCAAGGCATCTCTCCATCCTCATGGACAAAATGAGAAAATCAGAATTACACTCAAGTTGACATATTCCAACATATAATGGAATTTAGCAGCCATATTTGTTCAGTTTTTTTTTAATATTGAAGATTTTTTTTCAGTAACTTGGACTTGAGTTCATATTTTCAAGACTTGTAAATCAACTTGATTATGTTGTGTATTACGATTAATTCGTGCTCCTCAATCTCAATCCATTTAACAATTCAAACCGTTTTATATGTGTATTATATAGAGTTGTACCATGTAATATTATCACATATAAATATCCTGGCCAGTGAGTCACTGTCAAGTAGTATTTGAATAAAAATCCTCTTGAACAACTAATATATTTCAAGATGATTACATGCTAAAAAGAGATTTACAATTAAATATTAATCGCCATTAATTAAATAATCAATCCCCTTACTATGAATAAAATATATTATTATTTGAACAAAACTTCCACAAGGATTCTCTTTTAAAAATAGAATACAAATCCCTTCAGGATTTATTCTAAATCAAATAACCTGTAAGGCTACCAGATAAAGTAACATCATTTTTCATCCCCCTCCTTGGTATTTTAAGACATTTAAAAAATATATACTTTCACCCTTGCTTAGGTATATTCCAGGTTCAGGTTAATAAACTGGATTTTTCTTCTATTTCTCGACGACATTCTAGGTACTCCCTGTGGTATCGTCGTTCCCACACTGTTTGTTCAATCACTTTGATAATCAAAATGAGTCCCCTTATTCTCATCCCCAGATTCTCTTAATGGGTGGTCAAGTTTCTTAAGAAAACGCTTGTTCCTTTTAGTCAAGCATTAAGAACCATCTACCAATATTATATTTTGATCATTCCTTCCAACTTCCACTACTTTACCATACCTATCCCATCTAGTTGGCTGAGGTGTGTGTTGATTCTGAATAAACAGTCATGTATTCTCAAGGGTTCCTTTCCCTTAGATCCCGCCACTAAGTCTTCATAAACCCTTATTTCCCTCGCTCTCACCACTTTCTCCCTCGCTCTCACCACTTTCTCCCTCGATCTCACCGTTCTGGTATATTTCCCACAGTTTATCGTTGTTCAACGTTGCAGTGACCAATTATGTCTTGCAGTATTCTCTTGACTTTCTTAATTGCTACTTCTGCTCTTCCATTAGACTGCAGAAAATAATCCGAGGATGTGCAGTGGGTGATCCCCCATTTTATTAAAAATTCCACAGTTTCATAGGATGCAAATTACGCCCTATTGTTGTTTGAGATTTCTTCAGGAACTCCAAATGTTGCGAAGAAATTCATCAAGCTACAAAGAGAGAAGCGAAAGGATATTTTATTTCGGTCAAAAACATTTCTAAATGACCTCGAGGGCCCAAAAAAAATATTATAGGGACAGACTTGGTTATTTTATAAGCTTACTTGCTAAATTTCAGATTGATCTGTTCGACCTTTTTTTATTCCATGCTTGATGACACCATATATATAAGATTATATAATTTTTTATGTTATATAAAGAATCTAAAATAGATTAACAATGATAATGAATAAAAAATAAACTATTTTATATTTTCATAGATATTTCAATCATAATAACATGGAATATGTTAATACCAAGCAAGGCGATATAACTGCAATGCCTATATTGTCTTTTTTACCCTCTCGTCTACACGTGTAGTAGCAATTAACACAAGAGCAAAGAAGTGCAATATTCCTTCTTCTCTTAAACAGTTAACTACAACGTGAGTTATATTAAAATTCAGGCGGCATCGATTTGGATTGTTTGAATAAAAAACTATATCTTAACTAATAATTATTAATCAAAGTGATTGATTACAATGATAAACGACTGTGTTGCCCTTGACTATGTTGTGGTCAACCGAGAAAGAAAATCTTAACCCATTTTTCAACCCACCGGCTCCCCACCAATCTAATTCGAAGACGAAGGTGGATTGATGCCATCAAAAATGTTCGTGACAACTAGGATTATCAAAAAGGTTAAAAAAATACTTCATATTAAGCCCAATGATTTGACTTATGAGTAAAAGGATTCGAATCCCAGAAAATAAAATCCAAGACGGAAAAATGAAAAAGCTCGGTTAAAAGAAGATGCCGTTCCTTATATTTACTCTAACTTACCTAGTTATCTATCCATCCCGGCTCACTCAACATCGAGGAGAACATACGCATTTACGGCTACTTCATCTTATCGCCTTGAGAAGAAGAGAGAAAGAATAGAACAGAATAGACTCCCGATGATGGAAAGAGGAATCATTATTCTCATAATTTCTGATTAAAGAGGAATCATTATTCTCATAATTTCTGATTAAAGAGGAATTGAATAAATTGGAAGAAAAAGTCTAAGTGACCATTTTTTCTGAGGATAAAAAATTGAAGTAGGAATTTGCGATTGAGCAATACAATTTGGTTTTCGATTGTGGTGGTTCTTTTGAAAATATTTGCTATATTTAAGTAACAACAGTAAAAAATCAAAGAATAGTTGCCACACTGTCCCATGAACTTGAAGCAATTGATTTCATGTCGTGGCATCTGGAGTTGATAGTCATGTCACAAATCGCAGTTATGTAAAATAGGAATATTCTTCTCAGGAGTTTTCTCCAATCCACTCAAATTCGAACGGAAATTTTCCAGAATTTTTGACCCAACTCATCTCTTCAAATTCTTCTATAACAATAAAATTAAGAGCCGCCACAAGACTTTGAGATCCTATAATAGAATTACTATATGAAAAAATGATTAAACTGCCATTTTTCTTCAAGATTTTCCGACCTTCTTATGTATTTGGTGAGAAATGGTCAAAGAAATGGAGAACAAAAAAGATAAATATAAATTTTCACTGACACAACAAACTTTCTACTCAGTGCGCCATACAAGTGAAGAAATTCCATCCTTGGTACTTTATTAGATCAATGTTTGGGGGATTTCATTTAGTATTCAACGGAAAATTCGAATTGCATTATAGTGAATTGAAATTTGGACGATGTCAAATTATGGCAGGAGCAAATTATTAAATCTAAATAAAACAACTTCTTCTTTTAAAATATAGCAAATTTTCAATAAAAGAGTTGTCCGGAATATTTGAAGAAGCCAATTTTGAATTAGAATGTGGAGGAGACTTAGATTTTGCTTTTCATATCTACAACGAACTCTGTAACACAGAAATTAAGTTTAACAATGAAGATATCGCTCACAATGCTACACTTTATTACATTGGTGGGTTCATTGCAAAGTAGGTCTCTAAAAAAATTAATCATAAAAAGGCAAGAAATCCATCATTTGGGGTGAGCCGGCTCCTGATAAGTGAGGAACTGGCTCCCTGTCGTTCACTTCAAAGAGCCGGCTCATAGAGCCATTACGTTCGCGAACGACACATCACTACATTGGAGACACTTCAAACGATCCCTTGGCTAAGCTTTAAATCCAGAGAGAGGAACAAATAGTAAATACATTCCATCATTCTATGTCCTACCAAAAATGAGCCATGACTCACGGAACACTGTACTCCCTTGGCTTGTAAGGATGTTTTTCTTTCAAATAAAGTTATTAATAGTATTTCATTTACATACTACTTGTGTTTATCTCTATTTTTTATTATTTCATTATTATAAACAGACACAATTGCTCAAAAGGCCTGACTGTCTCAAAAAAAAAAAAAAAATGGATAATACCCAAATTTTTCGTATTTTTGAAATAAAAGAATGGCTTTCACAAATAACAAATTGGTTGTAAAAACTGAGGTCCATGGCAGTACCGATTTTAGGGGGTCACTAGGGGCAAATGTCTTAGGCCTTGCTCTTAACTAAGCCGTACACTGGATACAATGTTTAAATTGTATATCCACGAAGGTTAAAAAAAAGATCATTTAAAAATATACTAATTTTTAAAATTTGTCTTTAAAATAAATAAAGATACACTATATTAAAAGGTCATTGGAAGACCTGGACTTTTAACTCGAGATGGATGATAAGAGTGAAGACTTGGAAAATCTGAATTCAGATAATGGATGTGTCGGAAGCGGACGGCGGATATTGAAGGTCACCCAAACAAAGGGATTGATCACTTCTGAGAGAGGGAATGCCAGATCTTCCGTCGTAGGTGAACACGTCCAGGACTCTGATGAAGGAGAAACCAATGCCACTGATCCAGGCAAGGAGGCAATAACTGCAACCTCTGAGTCTGTTCACATTCCACCTCAGCGCTTAGAGGATGATAAGGAGTACTCTACTGGCTTCACTGAGGAGATTTCAAAGAAAGACTTCTCTAACAGTGAAAACCTTGAAGGAGAAGGCACCACGCAGGTTATTATAAAATCCTTAGTTAAGGAAAATTCTGCGGAGGTTTTTTTTTTTTCAATGCTGCAAGTATTTTTTCCTCAACATAGAATCAAAAATCTAATAAATACTCATGAACTTAAACTAGCTTCGGAAGGAAGTTGGCCCACATTTTTCCTCAAAGGTTTTACACGTTTTTTCCCCTCAAAGAGGTTTTTATGGGATAACTTTACATTCTGACATATAGTTCTCATCCGTGAACAGCCGACAGAAACGCATGAATAAATTTCAATCATGTTGGAAACCCCAGGAGTAGTCGGACCTGCCGAGGGCCAGAAGCCTTACAACCTTCTGACCAGAGGTTCCATATGGGATTTACAACCCCATGGAATCCAAACTCATTGATCTTGAGTACAGCTGAATGAATTTCAATCCCGGCTGAGACTCAGGATGCTGGAAGCTACAGGACGAGCAGGCGTTCCCAATTTACATATGCTCCGTTTTTCAGAGCTATCGGTTTTATTTGGAGTGTGAAGTTTTTCACCTTAGCCAGGAGACTCCTTAGCAGAATCTGACTTCAGTCTGTTTCAACAAGGATGGCAAAGTTTTGAGGATCAACCATCCGGTTTGAGATCCATTTCGATTTTTCTCCGATGATGGGGTGGAGTATATATATTTTTTTTCTTTCTTTCTTTCGAGCATGTAATATTATGTAGTTTTTGGGTTTCATCAGATCGATAGTCAAGTTGTATTTCGGACTTATACAGATGGGTTTTAGGTTATTATTAGTATCTTGCTGACATTTTAGAAGCTCCTGAAGCACATTAGTCATAGCAGGACGTTTAGCTCTGCCATTAGATCCACTGCTCTCTCTAGCTTCCTTTTACAGACAGCTCCTCTAACTTATCAGACGCTTCTACAAATGTCATTATAGAGGGCTTATCGCCGATATTATACCAGCATCTGGAAGGGGTGTTTGTGAGGGTCCTGGGATCATCCGCCTCAATTATAGTTCTTGCAAGCTTAGCAAAGAATAACTCCATACTGAACATCGAATCGGCTTCTTTAGAGTTGGTGAGATGATCATCTATTCTTTGAAGAAGGGCATTTAACCTCGATAAGGCAACGAGGCAATCCGCAAACACCTTCTCATACTCGGAGTAACGAGATACGGCAAAGGGCAAATTATCTTTGACGAGACTCTCAATGTCTTCCTTAGAACTCTCAGTGTGGACCTGAGATAAAAGTCTCCTCAATGTTAATCGAAGCGCGCTATCCTCGCAAGAAGAGAGACCATAAGAAAGGGCTTCGACCGGTCGAGACATTGATATTTCCTTTTCTTTTTATAAAAATAAACGAATAATGAATTTTGGTTTATTCAAAATTCAAATTAGATCAACCGAAATTGTTCAGAAAAAAGTCCAAATTAAATTAAGACTTTGGTTCTAGTTATAGGGGGATTCAGGAATCAAGATTGGTGATAAACTTCTATGAAACAATACAATAAATTATTCAGACACAGGATGCTGGAATTAATTCCTTCCGGTAAAAAATCAGATTCTAATCCCTTGAAATCACAACTAGATTTTCTAGCTCTTTTGAAAAGAGGAAGTGAAATCGGGGGTCAGGATCAGTAATCAAAACTCCAGGAAGCGAGATAGCCAATAAATTATTCAAACACAGGATGCTGGACTTGCAGACTTAATTCCTGCCGATAAAATATCATATTCGAATCCCTTGAAAACACAAGGTATTCACAAGGAAGCAACAGATAATCCAAAATAATCCTTAAACGTAGATCTTAAGATTTCTCTCAAGAATCCAGCTCGAAAGACCATGTAAAGACTAGTGGACTGTATCATTCGGAAATCTAATCTAAATGAATTCATGTTTAAGTAAAAATGTATCAACTATATATTATAAATCTGTTATAATAAACGCTAAACGCTGATTTCTGTTTAAAGTAGACATTTATGTATTTCCCGAATTAGTTAATTAATAGAAAGTATATAATTCATTCGATCAGGTGGGTTTATTTGTATAAATGACGAATATTGTCGGTCTCTTGAGAGCCGGCTTAGACAGATTCTACAATACTTCTCTAAAAAAAAGAAAGGTCAACACATTCCAAGCACTATCACTCTCAAACAAGTGATTCGATTTCTGTGTGATTTAATAATAATTAATTATAACCCGTTAGTAGGCATGCAATGCCTGAGTTCTTATCATATTTGTTTTAAGAATGATTGTGCATAAAGTGACTAAGTACACAAAGGATTACAAGATAAGTAATTTTAATTCAGTTCTAAATAAGTCTAAGATCAGGATTTGATTTGGATTTACAATAATAACAATTGGATAAAAAAATATATATATAGAGCTTCTACAACTTATCAATTTCTTAAATGATTTCCATTAAATCCCTTAAGAAACATATTCACCAAGAAGTAAGCGACAGTTAGGACAAATGTGCTGAGTCCTCCTCATTGTGCAGCAAGGTATGAAAGCACATGGGAGGAATCTGAAATATAAAATAGAACATCATATGCTTAAGCATCAACTTGATCATTCATTGTAACGGATTACTTACAAAAATAAAGACAACAAGCAACAGCAGAGCCAGGCCTTGGATGTTGCTTTAGACTTTGTCTTCGTTTTGATGGTTTGACGACAGTTGGGGCAATAGGCGCACATGGAAGCGCTACAAAAGATAGTCGGATGGGGTGGAGGAAGGGAGATTGGAGATTGAGTGGGGACATTGGAAACGAGTTGAGAGTTATTGTTTGAATAAGAACTAGCTGATCCATACTCCAAGTTGGGATACTTAGGTTCTGACATGTGGTCCATAATTTGTTATCTTAAATATTACAATTAAAGCTTACTACTTCTCAAGTTGAGTGGAACTGAAACCAAACTGAATTATTTATAAATAATAATATGCAGTATTTAATCCAGATAAGAAGGCAGTCTTGTTTTAGTGGGGCAAAAAACATAAACTTAAACGTAAACTATAAGTGCCCTCTCCCGGATTAGATAATCAAATACATCTAGCTTCATAGTTATTACTTATTATTTCTTTAAACCTAGGTAACTAGTATATCTATTAGCTGACGCAAGATCAATATTTATTCTTAATTATTAATTAACAAGGTTGCATCTCTGTCGGTTCCTGTTCTTACACCACTAGAACCCAAACTGGATAATATCGGTCATGGTTTAATAAATTGTAAGAAATTATATTGAAAAATATTTTTTTTAAACCGTAGTCTCAAATATAGTGCACAATTTGTTGCTCCTTAAAAAAATTATCCTTTTCTACAACCATGAATGATGTCGACTTATTTGAACAGATACTGGAACCTTGCAGAATAACTGAATATGATGGAACAATGGGAATCCATTAATCAAATAAAGTGTCTTAGAGATTGAATTTTTTTCATAAACATCGTTTATTATTTATTAAATCGGTTATACTGAAACAAGTAACACACAGACTTTGAAACACCAAAACAATGATGTCTATGAACTTTCAGAAAGGTCCAAATTCGTCTTCCACTAGTGAATGACAACCATTATTATCCTCATTATTGAGAGAGGGGATTGATAATAATATCACATTGTAATAATAATAATTTCATTCCTAGCCGATGATAAAGTGGACTCTTTATGAAGTGAGGAATAGGAGAAAGGGAGATTTAGGAGAGCTTACAAAGTGGAGATATCATCCACATTTATAATCTGATATTATAACGAATATATTTTTTACTGACATACACACACACAGAGAGAGAGAGATAAGTGATAACATATTGAGCAATGAATACAAAAATAAATTAATTTCATTGTAATGAAACATTGGGAAAAATATTTTTTTAAATACACCAAGATGAGAATTAAGGAGTGAATTAACAAATGCAAATTAATTTTTTGCAACACTGCTACATTTTCTTTAAAAATATATATTACACAAGTGATATGATAATTAAGTATATAAATTGTTATGCGGCCAATGGTATACAAAATAATTAAATAAGGGAGACACGGGGGACTCACAGATGGACGATACTTTTACGTTAAAAAATGATATGCTAAGCAATTGGGGTAAGGGTTTAGGGTCGAAAGGGGATATAAATTCACCATCATCACATATAAAAAACGATAAAATACATTGCACACAATTTTTTTGTACTCTTTGATTTTGATATAACATTTACTTTTATTTTTTTAAATATTTTTCTATCTTTTTGGCACAAAACAAAAATTCATAAGACTTCAAATATTCCGGAGGAGTTTTACTGTACTAGGTATATTCAATTTGTTTTACATAGAGTAAATAATTATATTTCAATAAAAAAAATATAAGCTCAAGGGGTTTGATTATTCTCCTAATAATATGTATTAAATAATTCCTCAGGAATGCGAATAAACATTGATATAAATACATATATATATATACTAAAATGCATATTGATTCTGCAAGACAATACAATTTAATAGTGGTTATTTAGTAGTAATAAAAGTAATATTAAGTCATAAGACGAGTTTGTTTGTTTGGCTTGGTCTGTTCTTGATCCCTGGGTTTTCACTCACTTCAAATTCAACATCTTCTAATTTTTTATATAATAAAAGTCGCCAAGATCTTCGAGGAGTTATTCACATTTACAAAATGTTCGAGTGCAGATATAATTTTATATAAAATATGACACACTATGGTTTTTTTGTTAGTTTTTTGGGTTTGTTTTTGTAAAAGAGTTGCTATCACGATTTAATGTTAACAGAATGCATACATATATATATATATATATATAAATATGTACTACTAAAATCAAAAAATACAATTAAAAAAATAAAACCACGTAGACTAAATATAAGCTATAAAAAACACTGGAAAGGTGCTCTCGACATTGGTTCTTGACACATAGTAGTATAATAAGCAGTTAGCTATGTATGGCACAAATAATTATTTTCAAAATTCTCTTGAATAGTTTAGTTGCTCGTGATGACATATTCGTTATGATTATGTGTACAATTATTCGGTTTATCTGCCAATGGTCACTTTTTCAAGGGTGCTCCATGGTGAGTAACGTGATGCCTTCGCAAATACCATTTATTTTTTACTTTTTTCTGGCATTGCTCACATTGAAGTTCCCGTCCCACGGTATGCATATTTAAAATGTGCTGTAAAAAAAGTAGAGGAAATATTAATTAGAGATTATCACAGAATAGTTAAAAAAAATACATCTGTTCCTTTTCAATAACCGCAAGTGAATTAATGTAATCAATAACATAATCATCTCAAGTCAAGTCTTACCTGTTTCAAATTAAACTTATTCGAAAACATTCTTTTGCAGTACGGACACATTCTGGGTTGTCTGGACTTCCATGAAGGACCTAGAAGAGCAGCCATTTGTTCAGAAGTTGCTGAGCTAGTCAATGGCATAAGCACTTCCTCATCATTATTGATCCCTTCAGATTCATTTTCATGACCGGGAGTAGATAGCTCCTCGGGAGGAGGAGAAGGGAGTTTATTTGACATTTCTAAAGCGGATTTCGAGGTTTCTTGATTTTCTCTGGATCTATTTTCTTGCTGTATGAAGACATTAGGGTCTGGGATAGTGAGAAGCGTAGTTTGAGGAACATTGAGCTTGGGAATAAACGTGGGTGATCTCACATTCTCTTCCATGTTTTCTTCATTTTCCTCCTTCAGCTTTTGAGGTAGATGATGATCGTAGACTGGGGGATTATACTTGGGGACACGATACTCTTGAAGACGTCTTTGTGGAGCAGATTTTCGTCGACTCATGAGTTGTCCATCAAGAGCAGCGGCGCTCGCCAAGATGGATAGATTATTAGGTGCATGATCTTGAAGTGGAGGATCTGCAGAAGAGCCAATACCCTTGATTTTGAGATGTTTAGCTGCCTTGAGAAAAAGAGGAACCCTTTTCTCTGACAGTGAAACGGCGCCATGGTACATGTAAATCATAAGAGCCTGAAAAATGTCTAATGGTACTTCATTTAAAATGAGTACAGGATGTGGACATGGATTTTCCTTGAAGATCTTGAGAAAATACGGACTGCAGGAAGCCAAAACAAGCTTATGTGCCTGTATAGATTCTCCTTCTTCACAAGATATGGATACATCTGAAAAATCCTCCTTGAGATCATCCAAGCACTCCAAAATATTACACTCGAAGCCTTTCCACTTAATGCAATACTCTTCCCCCAACATTTTTAATGACTCACTCATTCCGGCAACAATGAATAATCTGTAGCTTCTATCCGTCTACTTCAAAACATCGTCGTCCAGGACATATTCTCTAGTTCACTTGGATAACACTCATTCAAGGACCAGGAGGGAACTTGGTTATCAACATCCTTAACAATCAAACAACCGTTTCTTTTACCTTCTGCGTTTTCCCTCACTCACTAGCACAGTAGTAGCTTTTTCTTAGCTCACTCTATTTTACCAAGTCCATTCCATGATCTCCACGTTCATCTCAGACGTCTTCTTTTTCTTCCTAATCCCCAAATCCATGTATTGACATAATACTCCACTTCACTCCAATATCCTTAGTAATAGCTTCAATATCCTCATATTTATCCCTATCTCACTGCATGCTCCACTTAGTTATTTATCTACAATCATCATTCCAAGCGCTCTCTCAATCTCTTTGTTCGGCCAGGAAGCCCCTTACACTTTTTTCAATAGAAGAGGAAAATTGATTTTTCCCTCTCGAGTACAACTGCTGCTGACAGTAACAGCAGCGGGAGCAAGTCGCTGTTGCTCTCCCCAAATACACACTAGTTGTTCTGTTGCGCTGAACTACCACCACCGCGGATTATAGTAGTACGTCAATACAGTAGGTACTAATAATAATTAAATGAATTTATTAGCTTGCTGTTACTAGTAGTTGTGCGGAAAATTAGAATATCATGACGAGACATGAGCTGTATGACAGAGAGCAGAAGAGAGCTAGAACTTATCATAAAATGCAAAACGTCGCGTCATTCTATATCACGAACCGCAGCTTCATAATATTATCAATTATATTTATGTAACAGTTTAAAAAAAACCCATTGAAAGATACGACTATTATTTTTATGGATCTTCAGTTTATTTTGGTCATAATCGTGTTGTTCAACCATTTATCTACATGTTAATAAATCCTGAAAAATCAGGATGGTCAATGTCACTGTTATCAACTATAAATAAAAGTATATTCTTGTCTAAGTTATGAGTATGACTAAAGTTGATGATTCTGTAGAGAAAAACGCGTGCAAGGAGAAAGGGGAGAAAGACTTATGGTATCATTGTTTAAAATACTGATATGATTATCACCTGCCTGCTTTATTATGATTTTTGAGGGCATAACGAAATTATTTAATTGCAAAATGTTTAATAAAGAATAGAGTCCTAGACCTACGAGACTTAGACGCTTTTTATCCGTTACAGTAGATTTGAAAACGTCACACTCCATGAAATTGTAATTCATTATGAACCTTATTCTCAGAATAATAGCTAATGAAACGACAAAGTAGAGTATTTCGAAAACACTTTAATTTTTAGTTATAGTAATGTACTTAAATTACGGGTCCTTTTAATACCCCCATTAAATGATGTATTATATCCATGTGGATTGAATACACGTATGTTTGTCAACCCTTGACCTAAATAAATATTTCAAAGATGAAATGTATCAATAACGTCGATACACCCAAAAATTGTATTTAAGAATGAGTATTTTTTTGCATAGAAGACCTTTTATAAAAACAGTAATACTGTAGATGACTGAAGCATAATTACACAAATTAAAGAATTTTTGAAAAGTTATTGCCAAGGGGGAATCCTTGAGAAAAAAAAGTGATAAAAATTTATTTTCTAAAAAAAGGTCATTCGATCAAATTATACTGTGGAGTTGAAAATTCCCGAAGATCCACATAAAAGTTAGTTCATTTTTTGCATATTTTTATTTAAATTTCAAATATGTGCTTATACTAATGTAATTTAAAGATTAAGAACCACCATATTTTAAGGGTTTTGTTTAAGATTGAATAAGATCATGGTTTTTCAATAATTTTTACGCCAAAGGAACTTTTTTGAAGATAAAATAATTATGAATTTATTTACAAAAAAGTATTAGGTTCTAGAGGATCTATTTCAGCTACAATATTAAAAATCCGATATAATATATAAAAAAAGAAAAGAAATAAATACAAATACAAATAGGTACATAATGGAGTTTTTATATATTATTTTATCAACCTCTTATTTATTATTGCCCAATGAAATAAAATCAATATTACTTCTGAAACAAAATTATTTTATTAAAATGAAACCCTATCTACTCCTAAAATAAGTTCCTTTAGTTTAAAAACAATTAAAAACGCGACATTATTCCTTTTTAAATAAACACCTTAAAAATTGGTGTTTTTCAACCTTTTAATGAAATTTTATCAGGATTGAATGACAGCATATAAAATATATGATCATTTTTGTGTGGATTATTGATATTTTTTTCATATTCAAAAATTGACTGAAACCTATACAATGGATAATAATCAGATTTTATACCAAAACAAATATAATTTAAGATTCGTGATCAGCTCGACAAATACATCTACAAATAGAATATGGAATTTAAAAGATTTTTTTTGTTGACTTTTATTATTCATATCCAGAGAATTATCCGTTTAAAAAACAAACAAAGTCACAAACATATACACTAAATGTATCAAGCTCTTGGAGGATCAATTTTGTCCAAGAGAACAAGGGGTTTTAATTGCTCGGCAAAGTTTTTCATGTCTTCGGCCACTGCATCATTTCCGGAGGGCGCCAAAATAGAAAGTTCCACGAGATGTGAGTTTGTTTGAGGCTCAAGAGACTCCATATTGAGAGGGGCGCCCGGAGGTAGATTACTACTCGAATTGAGTTTGAATATTTTCGAAATAATGACCTTCATTCTTCCCTTTCGGAAAATGAAGCCTTTAGCGACGAATTCATAGTCAAGACGACAACCCAATTCTAGGAGGAACTCTATGGCATTGGAAGAACAAGCAATTTCGTAGCAACTACGAACTACAGTAGCCCGATTTTTGAGTTCTGCTTGACCCACATAGCGTAGCTGCCAAGGAATGTCTGAATGGGGATCCAAGGGACGACGGATACGGAGAGTAAGGGGTTGTCCACTTGAGCCGCGAATCGTAAAAACCATTTCTCTTTCTTGAAAGGTTTCGTGGCCGGAACTAGGTTTTAAAATATAATAATCAATTACTAATTAGAAACATATGAAGTGAAAAACTGAACAGAAACATTAACATAGCATTGGGTCCGTTATTATTACCTAGAAGGATCCACATTATCACAAAGGCCCCCGAGTCTATGTTTCAGCACATCCACGTGAGGATCCAGGATGGAGCCTTGGAGTAAATATTCCTGATCAGGAATTATATTCGTCGTCATTGCTGTGGTAAGGGTAGCGATACCTTGAACAACAGGACCTCCTGGTCCACTGGAGGAAGACATCATACCCGACATGTCTTGAGGAATGCTAAACCTTTGGCTTTAAAATGTAAATTTTTGATTCTCGTAATAATCACAATTCGTATTATTTAACATAACGTATTCACTATTGCCTATTACCTGTCGGTAAAGAAATATTAATATCACTAGTAAGTAATAATATAATATTGGTGTTCTATTCGATCGAATTGTGATTCTAAATTAAATAATAACACAAGGATATGAAGAAACTTTATTCCCAGAAACTCTCAAATTAAAAGCACAAAACCTCTCCTTCTATAGATCCCGAATTAATAATCCTATCCAATTCTTATCATCAGTTATATTATACATATTAAAATACTATATATTATACATTCCTACAAAAAAATTTCATGAAATTGGTTTTTTTTAAATATTATTCATTACTATGATGATACCTAGGTCAAACAACAATATATGCGGGAGGATTCCAGGCCCTATGTTCAGTTTTGATGGGCATTTTTAGTCATTTTGTATTACCACAACGAATGAAGATCTGAAATAATTATATACAAATTGTAATGTAATAATTTCGTTTCAAACAGGATTTTCTCTACTCTTAACTTACAAGATAAAAAGTCTTTATTAGTATAAAGGTATGCATAGACTATATCGACAACCAAGCTGCATGATGATGGAACTGAAGTACTTCATATTTCTATTAAATAAAATTTTTACAGTAGATTCCACTTTATAACAAATATTAAAAAACAACAAAAAACATTGATATACGTACAATGCATCAAAATAATTAATTATAAATAATGTAATAGAAAATCATAAAATAATATCACTATAATAAACAGATTATAAAAGTTTATGTTCTTGAAACAGGCACTCATTTGTGACATTAATATTACATAGTAGTTTCATATTTAGCAGGTGTTTTAATGTAACATAATTTAAATACCCACTTAGAGTTGCATAAAATATGACCTACCTTACCTGTATGTTATATGTTGTACCACTGTTATAGCAGTTCACATCAAACCTCAATACTAAATCAAATTTGGTCATTAATATTTTTCAAATGATTTTTAAATTCGATTATTCAAAGTATTAAATTTCCTATTCACGGATCGAATTGAATAAATTTAGAAAGGTCCGTATTTGAATATTCTTTGTTTAATTAACATTCTACCAGAGTCTATAGGCAGAAAGCCAGAACCCCCTGATTCCCAATATTTATTCTATGATTATGAATATTTCATAAACTTAATATGTAAATGAATCCAATTTGCTCTTATACCTATAGAGCTTTCTCTATGGCCGGACTTTTCAATGCCATGGTAAGGATTTTTATCTTTATCTTTTTTTTTTTTTGAGGAGAAATATTTTGAATTATACTTTTTGGTTTTAATATCAAAATTGATATTTTATGATTTTGATAAAACAGTAAAAAAAATATTTTATGTTAAAAGTGGGAAAGTAGATGGACAATATTTGTCAGAGGTGGGTATTCCGCTAATTAGTCGACTAAGAAAAAATTAATGGATTAGAATACCAAAGTTATAAGGGCACTAATCCCATTATTACTTCTTACTTACTTAGAGATCTACTGGGTTTCCAAGATTTGATATTTGAGCTTATAGTTTCAGTAGAGCTTTGAGTTTGTTCTGAATCAAACCAAAATCCAATTTTCAAATGGATAGATTTATAAACCCTTTGCCTCAATCATGTCGCCCTGTTAGTGCCACTTCCACGAGGTCAATTGTAGAAGAAATCTCATGTACTACCCTTCTTAGCCAGGGAGACAGCCCATCCCACTAAGACAATGCTCCTCCGATTTTTTACCACATCAAAACTTACTTTGGTCCGGCCAAGATCTGCAATAAGGAGATCACTTACTCGGCGACCTCCAACTTCAACCGTCTTAAGAGAGTTTTAGGTTAAGAACAAGAAACTTCTCTGCCCCTCCTATTCATAATTCATCCCTTGTTGGGAATCTCGTCTGATCTAGACAGATTCTTAGCATTAAAATAATTTAATTAGTGGATTAAAGTTAGCGTTAGTAGTCCCATATTCATGAACATATAAAATTAGTGGAATTAGCTATTACGGAACGGTCAAGAAAAATGGCTGGTGCTCACCTTTGCTGCTAACCAATTTTTTCAAAATTTAAAAAGCCCGGGTTAAATTTGAAAAACCAGATTAAGTAAAGTCTATATTAATTATTGCCGCCTGAATAGACAATATTATATTTATATATAATATTATTTATTAAATCAAAAACTTCTAAAGGTTTAGTAGTTACCTACTCTTTGATTAAGCAAAGAATTAAAACTTGAGGATCGCCATGTCCAGAGAATCTATCCACAATGAAACAACCAAAGTCCTGCAATGGAAAAGAGATATGGAACAAAAAAACCATGATTTGGAGTGTGATCTTCGTCAAAAGGAATTACAGCTTCAAAGTTCCATGACCCAACTACAAGAGATCAACGCTGATTTGGGAGCACTCCAACGGCAATTCAAGGATGAATTGGAAGAGAAAGTGTCTTTGGAGGGGAAAACAAAGGGAATCATGGAGGGTGTGAATGAATTAGAATCGGAGATGAACCTTTTGAATAACTCACATCTACTACAGAAAAAGTGTATCCTACTGATTAATTCTAGAATTGATCATTTTAAAATGGTTCTTAAGGAACTTGAGAGACAATGCTCATCCTTTGAGCTGGATCATACTAGCAATCAAAACAGCTATTCCTCAAAGGTAAAATATCTGGAAACGCAAATCCAGGATTTTGAGTTGCAAATCCAAAAAGTTTCACTTGAGAATAAAACGAGGGAAAGAAAAACTCAGACCCGAATTGCCACTCAGGATAAGAGTATTAGAGATGAAAAAAATTATTTATCATCTACAAAAGAAGAAATAAAAAAAGCCTCGGAAGAGCGCCTCGCTTTGCAAAAAAAACTTGATATAAAATCACAAGAATGTGATGAAACTCTAAAGTCGAGTGAGTTGAAGGATCGATCCCATGAGGAAACTACAAATACACTCATACAAACACTTCAAGACCTTAATGTAAATCTAGAGGAATCCAAACGAAAAAATATGAAAACGGAATCTGTTTTAGAAATACTCAAAGAAAAATTGGCTGCCAGTCTGAAACGGTGCAAGGATAATCAAAATCATGTTGAAGAACTCAACTCACAACTTCAAGAATATGACATCACTCCACTCCAAAATCAATGTTCACATCTTCAAAATGAGCAAACGGAATTGATGACAAGGAATGAAGCGAATTCTATGGAGCTATTTAATATTCAAAGTGATATTTCAAAGGCTTTGGAGAGATTGAGAAAGTTTAAATATGATGAGAAGATTTATAAAAATGAACACAAAATATATCTGAAATTAGAAAAAAGAAGCCGTGTTATTGAGGAAGAAATTAATCAATTGAAGGAGGCTTTATGTAGATTACAAGGAAATGAACATGACAAGGCCTGTGAAATTCACCAATTACAAAATGATAAAAGTACATTGACTATAAAGATTCATGAAACTGACATTGAACTGAAAAAAAAGGAGGATGCAATTCATAATTTAAGCCTTGAAAATGAAAATCTCGACAATGAAATCAACGAGTTGAAAATAAATGCCTTGTCTGTACAAAGTAAGACTAATAATAATATTGAGGAGGATCACCGTTTATATAACGCACTTAATGATACACTAGAAGAAGTATCCTCTTGTATATCAAAAAATGAGTCACTTATAGAAGACTATAAAGGTAAAGAAGATCGATTACAAGACATAATGAATATAATAGAGAAACGTATTGAAGCCTTTTCCTCGGTTCAGGAACAATCTACTCGTCAAATAACTGAGGGGAAGAAAGAGTTGCATCGCTCTCTTTCACGTATAGAGGATGAAATTCTAAGTATAAATATCGAATATCAAAAGTCTCAATCCCTTTGTGCTCAAATTCAAGAACAAAAGACTACTCAAGAATCTGAATTTCAAATAGATACTGAAAAGCACAGGTCAATTTCAGATGCATTGAAAGAGAAATGGATATCAATGATGAATGAAGAGTTGAAAAATAGGGATGAGAAAGTTTTGGATCTAAAATCTAAGGGAGTAGAATTATTAAAGGATTTAAATGATAAAAAAACAGAATTCCTTGCATTGAAAAGAAAAACCAAGCTCAGTTATCAAAGTATGATCAAAGCCAAAGATTTGGAATTAAACTCTTATAAAGAAAATGTTAATACACTAGAAAATGAAATTAAAAAATTAGAAAAATTGAAGATAGATGCAAAAGAAAATCAATGCGGAAATGATAGTGCTCGTAAGAATCCAAGAACATTTTTGGGTAAGAAAATTTTTCAAAAATCATCATTGACTGACAATAATAATAATACTCGTCGTCGTAAGCAGCAAAAAGATCTTTTGGACTCCTAATTTATCAAATGTTTACTTATTTGTATTATATAACAATTGTTTTTATGTTTTTTAGACTTCATATTTGTAGAGTGAATCAAAGTATCAATTTTGACCCACATCGAGAGGTGATATCATGATGTCCTTCTTTATTTATTCATTAATCTATCTCTTTCTCTTCCTAAATTCGTCTTTAAACTTTAAAATTAAAATTAGTGATGTTATTCATGCAATGCTTGTTCAAAAAACAAAACATACATGAAGAAGGTCAATGATTTGCTCCCCCCTTTAACACAAGACAGATGTACGTATGTACACATGATTAGCAAGCATTGCATCATATTATCAAAGTCTATTTTTGTTAATGCTATAATAAATTGTCACGTCATTATTTAGAAATTATATGATAAAACAGTTATTTTTATGTGTATTTATTTTTGAAATATCATGAACTTTCATTTGAAGGCATCATTGTTATACTAATTATATCATTAAATGATTTATTTATAAAGGGCAGATATTGTCATTGCAAAAGTAAGATTTCACCATGTAGTTAGGTCCTTAGAATACATATATACATTGTGTTCAAGAAATTATTGCATATAATGTATTTTAATTTAATGTTTGCGAAAATATTTCTTTTATTTTGGTTATTTTAAAAATAGGCCATGAATACTAGTGTTCCTAGATTTGGAGAGATTCATAGCACTGTGATGCCTATAATTAATATGTAACTTAAAATAGTAATAGAACCCATATTGACCGTACACAGAATTGATATCAATGAGAAGGAGGCGGAGCTGAGAAAAGTAACAAGCTAGCTATATATATATATATATGTTAGAAAAAAAAGAGGGAATGTAAATAAATTGAAATGGATGAAATAAACACAGCAGATCCATCCAAAGGAGTATTGCATTGTACTGCCCAATTCGTGTATACGAGTGTTTCTAACAAATATACATATTAATAATATATGAAAAGTGTTGTTTGGTGGCTTCCAGATGTTTCTTTGATTTATAAATAATATCCATTATATTTCTGACATATTGCATGGAAGATGATAAGAAAATCTCACGCTCTCATTTCGCCTCCCTTCTAGTAGTATTTTATGTAATTATTAGTACTATCACTCCGTATATATATTTTTTAGAAACAAGATTTATGAAATGAAGCTCATTTGGACTCTGCCACCGGTTCCGAGATGATGGGACATTCACTTTTCATGATACTCATACCATGTCTCCTATTGAATTCTATACTTGTTTCCTCATCCTCAGGAGAGAAAAATTCGGAATCTGGTAAATGAGATGCTCACTAATCCCATTATTTCATTTCTTTGTTAATTCATCTTGTCATTCTTTTTTCATCAGATGGAGGAGAACTATTAATACTCACTGTCGCATCCGACAATACTGATGGATTAAGTCGTTATCTGCGCTCAGCATCTGTTAATGGACTTGAGGGCAAAGTCCTAGGATTGGGAGAGGAATGGAAGGGAGGAGATATGAATCATCCCGGTGGGGCATATAAAATTAATTTACTCAAAGACGAACTTGCACAATATAAAGATCGAAAGGATCTAATAGTTCTCTTCTCTGACAGCTATGATGTCATTTTTCTGCAAAAAAAGGACTTAATAGTTGAAACATTTAAAAAAATGAAAGCAAAAGCTGTGTTTGGTGCTGAGAGTTTCTGTTGGCCTGATCCAGAGCTTGCAGACAAATATCCATCCTCTGAAGGCTACAAATTTCTTAATTCTGGTTCTTTTATTGGATATGCAGATATCCTTTATCAAATTGTATCAAATGAGGTAGTAAAAGATACTGATGATGACCAGAGGTATTATACAAAAATTTATTTAAATGAAGACCTTCGTTCAAAATTCGGCATGGTTCTTGATCATGCTGCTAAACTTTTTCAGAACCTCAATGGGAATGTCGGTAAGGGTGGTTTTTTTATTAGACAATATAAATATAATTATTGATCAAAATTTTATTTGATACAAATGATAGCGGATGTTGAGCTTCGATTTGAGGAGGATGGATATCCATTCCTACACAACGTGGAGCACAATACTCAACCCTTGCTTGTTCATGGAAATGGGCCTTCAAAAATAGTTCTAAATGGCATGGGAAATTATCTTCCTATGGCTTGGAATCAAGTAGATCAATGTACTTCATGCTTGGAAGATTTAATGGAATTGCATATTGATGTAGCACCTCGTGTACTCATTGGAGTATATATCGAAGGCGCAACGCCTTTTTTGACAGAATTTTTTGAAAAATTAACCAAACTCAAGTATCCAAAAGATAAGTTAAGTCTTCATGTATACAATGGAAACAAGTATCATGATGTTGAAGTGAATGAATTTGTTCAAAATCACAAAAAAGAGTATGAGAATATAGAAGTCATTAAATCCAGCGATGGAATTAAAATATGGGCAGCTAAAAATAAAGGACTGAGAGCCACATTGGATAACGGCATCGACTATTATTTTAATCTTGATTCTGACGCTCATTTAGACAATCCCCTTACTCTAAAGACTCTTATTAAACAAAACCGCCCTATTATTGCACCCATGCTCCTAAGGCCTTACAAGGCTTGGTCTAATTTTTGGGGTGCTTTAAGCTCGGAAGGTTTTTATGCACGATCATCTGATTATATGAACATTGTTCAGAATGAAAGGAAGGGAGTATGGAATGTACCCTACATTTCATCTGCTTATTTAGTTAATGCTAACGTCCTCAAAGAGTACGGGGAGGAAATTTCTTATATCCATAAACTCTTAGATCCAGATATGGCGTTTTGTTCCAACGCCAGAGAGGCTGGCATATTTATGTATGTTGACAATCTTGAAGTATTTGGTCATTTGATCAACGTCGATGACTTTGTACATACAAACACGGAGAAATATAATGAAATATGGGAAATTATGAATAACCCTTATGACTGGGAACTCCGATATTTACACGAAAATTATTCGAAAAACTTTGATGAAGAGAACCCTCCATTTACAACACCTTGTTCTGATGTATACAATTTCCCCATTTTTTCAAAACGCTATGCAAAAGAATTCATTGCCGTGATGGAGGAGAACGGACAATGGTCGGATGGGAGTAGTAATGTATGATGGATGTTTTTTTAGTGAAAGAGTTTCTGAAAAATTATTCACACATGTGCGTTAAAGTCTAATCGAATGTATTTTATTTTATTTCTTATATGTATAGGATAAAAGATTGGATTCCGGTTATGAAGCAGTTCCAACAAGAGACATTCACATGAATCAAGTCAATTATGAAAAAGAGTGGCTTTATTTCCTTAAAACTTACGTCATGCCTCTACAACAAAAAGTATTCATTGGATATTTCAACGATGTATGTATTCTTATCTTTTGAATCCCACTCAATTCATGTTTTTTATATCTTCTTCACTCCAGCCACCAAGAGCTTTAATGAGCTTCATTGTTCGTTATAAGCCCGATGAACAACCCTCACTCAAACCCCATCATGACAGCTCTACTTACACAATCAACATTGCTCTCAACGACGAGTATGAGGGTGGAGGCTGTAGATTCATTCGCTATGACTGCTCAGTTGTACAAAATCCAATTGGATGGATGACCATGCATCCAGGGAGATTAACTCATTACCATGAAGGGCTTGAGACTACTAAGGGCACAAGGTATATTATGATTACCTTTGTGGACCCTTGAATAATTGTATTTCTTACACTACATATTTATATCTTTGTTTCAAATATTTTTTTTTAATAATATTATTACTATGTATTGATATTTATAATATATAACAAAAAAAACCCAAAAAAATAGTAACACGACAGAGATTCGTCGATTTTACATACTGTGATGATGAAAAAATAATAATAAATTGATGGAAGAAAACGAACGAACTGTATATAAAATATAATAATTGATATTCATATATATATATATATATATAAGTACATATAATATGTATAAGTATTTACAAAATTCCAATCATTACTGCGATTCACGCTTTAAAAAAATAGAACAGAAAGAATATTGTCTTTGAGAACGATATTTTGTAGAAATAGGGGGTATAGGAGCGATGAATATGAAGTGTAAGGGAAGTCATCACATGTTTATAATTATATTCATCTATTATATATAGATATATAACAGTTTCAAAAAAGGTCACGTGGGTAATGTACATATTTCGAATTTGAGTTACCTTTGACCTACAAGAATGAATGCAATCCTTAATTGAAATCAAATTCAGAGTGAGATAGAATATATTATGAAGAAGGAAGCGGCGGGCCACTACTTGAAGTATGTACTACTAAACTCTGAGAATCTCAAGGTTTTTATTATAACAAATTGCGATCCAATCTGGTTGAGTTGCACCCCATTGTATTTGATTGATTTCACCTTCGGCTGCTGTATATGCGAGAATGGGATCCTCTATCGCTCGAGGCATTTGCTGTATGTCCCATATAAGAGCTTGATGATCATCACCTGAAAACAGGAAATAATAAGGAACATGAACATAATGATTGGCCTAAAATATGAAGTGTTGTTGAATGAAACGAACCTGCTGTGCATATGTGACATGAGGAATGAGGAGCCCAGGCAATCCCATTGACACATGCCCTGTGATTATTGAGTCTAGCTACAGGGGTACAAGGGACACGCACATCTAGGATGATTACTTCCGAAGCATCCATGGCGACAGTGGATAAGTAGTTTGGATCTTGTTTGTTCCAAGCAAGTCTTAAGAGAGGTGTATGGAGAGGATCCTCGTATATAATCGTGGAGTGCTCAAGATGGCGGAGATCAAACATACGAACAGAGCCATCAGCTCCAACAGATGCAAACATGTCTCTTCCGCCTCCAGCCTTACTGAAGGCTATATCATAGACTTCTTTATCATGAGCAATGAGCTGGGTTTTGACTTGACCCGAAACGAGATTCACGTGACCCAATACCTGCCCCGTCTCCAAACCCCAGATAGTGCAGGTTGTATCAATGGAAGAGGTTCCTAAGAGATTGGGATCCACTTCGTTCCAGTCGAAGGAGGTGAGTGGAGCGCAGAAATCAGAGTTTTTGTTATTGTTGAGAAGACATTCGAGCCTAGGAATAGATTCAATAAGAAATTCAATCATTCTTATTAGATCAAACTTAAAAGTGCCCTTACCAAGTGCCTGAGGCCCCAGCTTTCCATATCCGAAGATAGTCTCCGGATGTGGCGAGAAGATCCGGATAAATCCCCTTGGAATCCGGAATCCACATAATTTTGGTTGTGGGATAGGGATGATCAAAGGTGGACTTGGCCACAAACTCCGAAGTCTCCTCATCCAGGGATACGATTTGAACCTTGTTGTTGTACTCCTCAACAAAGGATCCCAGAGCGAGCCGAAACCTTTTGTCGGGTCGGACGGACCAATTCATCGAGTACACTATCCACGGAGCTTCATACTTGTAGATCTCTTTCCTCTTGGGTGCGTTGGACGACGCGACAGGAGGGCCCCCGCCACCTCCTCCACTACCAAGGCTTCCACTCATGGATCACACTGGATCTCACAATTTAATTAATAATTTGTGATTGTATGAATGTTGTTATGATCAATTCCTAAAGATGAAGAGAGAAAGAGAGAAAGAGAAAAGACAGTTTGGAAATAGATTCATTATTATTTATTATTAAGGGAAACCCCCTTCGAAGGCTCACCTTCCCACAACCCACAAATACAAGACGCCTTTTAAGGTATCCCTGTGTGTATTTCCTGGAAAAAAGAAAAAATACGATTAGAGAAGAAGAGCTGCTGATCCAATGTATTATTTATAATTGGTATTAATATAAAAAGAGGAAAAATAATTTATATATCCTCTATATATACCTACCTATTTAATATAGTTTTTGATTTTTCTAGCTAGTAGTAGTGTCGAAGAGCAGCTGCTGATGAGCTGTAGGTAAATACAATTTACTAATCAGACAACTTCTAATTAAACACGCAACCTCTTTGTTATTATTCTCTTATTAATAAGGAACTTTTTTTTTTTAAGTAAGAAATCTGCGTAGCTTTATCAAGTAAAATTTTTAAATGAATAATAACGGAATGCCCAATTGTACAATGGTTCCATTATTATATAGGTAGATTTCTCCATGAAGTAATCCTATAGTGAACAAACCAGGCCAATTAATGTCCATGGACTACCATAGCTTGTAACCTATTCTTTGTGTTAAATAATAAACAAATAGTGTTTATTATAAATAAATAAATTGAAGGCTACGGAATGGGAGATCATGATGTCGTAGAGAACGAAGATAGAGTTACCGTTGTGGATAAGAGAATCCAGCTTCGACTTCGTGGAGGACAAGTGCTTCGAGTCGTACGACAACACTATCTTCGAAAGGATATCCCATGTGGTTCCGAGCTGTGTTTCGAAGGTTGTCAGGAGGCTCTTAGCAGAAGAAGTCGACTTCCCAAGGATGCCACTCATTACCTTGTCCCCTTCTCGGACATTCTTGCCAATTTCATGCCCATTCTGGAGTACCAAGAGCTAACAGGGATTATTTTTCTACAATCAGGTAAGAATGACTTATAAGAGAACTTTTTAGACTATTGCCACTCTTTACAATTTTATTCAGCCTTAAAGATTTCCTTTCATTTTCTTAAAGTCGTGAATTTGAATACCAATTCCAATAAATGTCGACGTGTATCCAAAATCATACGAGATCCCAAGAAGGCATCCATCTACTTCCCTAATGAGTTCTCAACAAATACGTTTGAGCCCAGAATGGAAGGGCAAGAGTCCTACTGTCTCTATCAAGCTCAACTTTCCTTCAAAGCTGCCTCTTGGTACTATGAGCACTTGGGAGGTCAAAAACCTATCGTCATCCTCACAGAAAATATAAAGGTCAAAGCCTTATTTGAAAATAAACGCTATGAAATATTCTTTTTGAGTCTTGAAGAGTATCTTAAAGACTTTTGGCCCAATTTGGACTCTGCCTTTGATACTTATAAATCGTTAAAGGCTCTTGATGAATCCAGTACAAAAGGCTCTGAATTTGAAGACTACATAAAAACAGAAATGATTGAGGCAGGCATAAAATCCGGGCGTTTATTAGAAGGGATTCTACGAGTGAATAAATATCATAGCACTTCAGAGGCATTTGTTACGGATTTTAAATCTCAGTATGAAATCTTTATACCGGGACATATAAATCGAAATAGAGCTGTGGATGGAGATGTAGTTGCAATAAATCTTCTTCCCAAATCTGAATGGGTAAGTCGGTCCAAGAGATTAGAGAATAAGAAGTCATACCTGAGTGAGTCTACGTGGGAGCGGAAGGGAGATGTGGATCGATGTGGAAAAGTTGTTGGGATTATTCAAAGAAATTGGAGGGAATACGTTGCGTCATATCAAGGGAGAGAAGTTGAAGTCATTGAAGACAGAAAAACTAGATCTATTCTTGTTGTTCCATTTGAAAGGAAAATCCCTAAAATTCGTATATTGACATCACAAAATTTGAACGGACAGCGATTTGTTGTTGCTATTGATAACTGGCCCTCGTATTCCAATTATCCTATTGGACATTTTGTTCGAAGGTTGGGTGATATCGGGGATCTGGAGACGGAAATTGATTGTCTACTTATGGAGAATAATATATCAGTTGGTCCTTTTAGCTCTGGAATATTAAATGAAATGCCAAATGGTGATAATTGGAAACCAGACCCTAATGAAGTGTCTAATAACAGAAATGATTTACGCCATTCTCATTTTATTATGAGCATTGATCCTCAAGGCTGTGAAGATGTTGATGATGCCTTATCTATCAGAACATTGAAAAATGGTAATCTTGAGCTCGGAGTGCATATTGCTGATGTCACTTATTTTGTCAAGTCTGGGTCGTTGACAGACAAAGGTAATTTTTTTTTAAGTAGTTTTAAAATTAAATAAGTAACAAATCCTATAATAATTGAGTATTACATTTTAGAGGCATCACAAAGAGCAACGACTGTATATTTAGCAGATCGACGTTATGACATGTTACCTTCAGTTTTGTCCGGTAATCTTTGCTCTCTATTAGGAGGAGTAGAAAGATATGCTGTTACAGTACTTTGGGAATTAGATCCCAAGGATCCATCTACCGTTATAAGTGTTTGGTATGGGAGAACTCTTATAAGGTCTCGTTATAAGTTGACTTATGAAGCTGCTCAAACTATAATTGACGGAAATAAAAGTCCTGAAGATATAAGGGAGATGGTGGCTGAGCTAAAGAACGTCAAGGGTCAGTCTCTAGGTAAAAGATGTAACCAACTTCGGGAAATGTTGACTACACTCTGTAAAGTAGCACTTGAAATACAAAAAAAGAGAGAAAAGGAAGGAGGTCTTTCATTAGAGTCAACAGAAGCTGTTTTTGAATTTGAATCCTCGAATATTGAAGATTTAAAGCCAAAAGAACATTTAATTGTGCATGAAGTCGTAGCTGAATGTATGATTTTTGCAAATCACTGGGTTGCAAAAAAAATTTCGAAGGCATTTCCTGATTTCAGTCTGCTACGTAGACATCCATACCCCAAAAGAGAATATTTTGAAGAACTCATTAATGCTGCAAAGTCAAAGGGTTGGAACATTGAAACATATAGTAACAAGGCTCTGGCTGATTCTCTTAATTCATGTAGAGATCCAAATGATCTTATAATAAATATTTTGCTCCGAACTATGGCAACTCTGGCTATGGTAAAAGCTGTATATTTTTCTACTGGCTCTCTCAATAGGGATGAATGGTACCATTATGGACTTGCTGTAAGTCATTACACTCATTTTACATCACCCATTCGTCGCTATGCGGATGTTGTGGTTCATAGACTTTTACTCGCTGCGCTTAAAAATCAAAATTGGTGGGATTTTGACAGTGAGCAAAGCGTTCCAAACAATGAGGAACTAAGTGAACTTTGTATACATATCAATGATAGAAACAAAGCTGCCCAAAAAATTCAAAGAGCTTCTGCTCAACTCTTTCAAACTCTTTATTTTAAGAACAGAAGTCCTTACGATCCTGGCTGTATTGTCGAAGCTGTTATAAGTTCCATCAAATCAAATGGGTTCATTGTCTACATTCCACGCTACGCTCTTAAGGGTCCTGTATATCTTTCAAATGCTGAAGATCAGGTTCTTTGGCATGATAAAAAATCGAATCCATCATGGGAAACGGGGTTACTATGGACGGAGGAAGACAACTCCATTCATATCGAGACTCTTCATGGTAAGAAAGTCTATAAACTATTTGATCACGTTACACTCTGTATTCAACTTTCTGGAACGGATGCACATGCACACAGCCTTACCTTCCACTTGCTATCCCCTAAACCGCCAAGAGATTCTATAGCTCGAAATGAGGATGGCAAGCCCATTGATTTCTTCAACGCACTTAAGTTGGAACAAGAGGAAGAAGATAACAAATCACTCTCTGAAACTGAGGAAATGAAAAGAAATAACGGAAATCAACGAAAAAAGAAGAGTGTTTATTCATTCTTTAAAGATCTTAAGAAAACATCAATTTCCACCAATGATTTTTTATGATATTATACAAAATGTACACCTCTATTTAGTTACTTCCTTTCATATAAAAACGGCATAATATATTATATATATTCTATTTTCTTATTCACATTTTTAAATATAATTTTCAATATTTAACCTAATTTATTTGGTCCTGCAGATAAAAGATAAAGTGATGTTACTCAATAGGGGTTCGAGAGAAGGAGTTCATTTGATCGCTTATCTCTGTTACCAATTGATTGACTTCCAAACGAACCAAGTTTTTAGATCGAAATTTAGGATTTACGTCTAAAGGTTGAGGAGAGGGGTGTTCTAATGATTTAAAAACGTTTTCTAATCGGCCCATAAGTGATTGTATCTCTTCTTCCGAAAGAACTTCATCTTCACGTCCTTTCTTTAGTTCACAATTTTCTCGATTGCTTATGTTATTAAAGTCATCTTCAAATGTCCCTCTTGATAACAAGGAGGATATGTCTTGACAAGATACACTCGATTGAATCTCAGAGTTTCTAAAAGGTGGCTCTATATTAACTATAGAAGTAAAGATTTTGTCCTTATAAGGTGATGATTTCTGTCGGCTTAGCGTGGATACCCGATCCTGTTTCACAATTGGACTTAGATCGATTTCAGATAATTTGTTATCACTCTTCAAATGATTTTTTCTACAAGGATAAGATGCGAGAGGAGTGCTCCCTACTACAAGGGAATGAGGTTCATCTACTCTTATATTGCCACAAGGGACGGGATTAGGCTCAGAGGAATTCGGTATTAACTCATCTTCATTAAATAACGTCTCCATTACGTTTTTCAATTTATTAAGCTGTTCACGAACAGATATTATGACCAGCATCTCTGACTGGTGATCCGACATGACCAATCGCTTTTCATTATGTTCCTCCAAACTCATTATGATAGACTTCACCTCATTATGTTTTTGTTTACTTAACAGATAGCGTTTATGACGATCGTTATTATTATCCATTGGAGAAATATCACGTCGCTCAGAAATCACTGAATGAAAGCCGGAACTACCATCGTGAACATCTCTTGAATGAAAATTGTTAATTGTCTGGCTAGATGCGGGAAGATATCGTCCACGTATGTCTCGAGAATTTCTTTTCCGAAAATTATTGCCCAATTTCTTAATAAAAGCCATCGTTTCGTCCCTTCGAGTACTTCTATAACAGTATTCTTGCATGGGATGATGAACCTTGTGACCTCTACTCACATGACCATAGAAGAAACAATGCTGACAAGTATCGTAATTCAGACACCTTAGACATTGGTAACGCATTCCAATAATATCCTGTGTTCGACAGTTAGAACAACGCATTCCATGTCGTATTCCTTGAGCAGATGTTTGTCGATAGAAAGTTGGAAGCCAAACAAGAAGTTGCGGTTCCATTAATTGCCATTTAAGATATATTTCCTCATTAATAACATCACGTTCACCAGTACGATTAGTCAGAGAAAAGCAAGACCTCACCGCAGCTTCAACCCCTTCTGCCCCAAAGCTACAAGATTCCTTAAAATATTCTGGAAATTTAATAATGGAGTGAAGGAAGTTTTTAAGATCTTGTTTCGTTAAACAATGATCGGAGTTTCTATGAGCAAATTGCCGAAATAAGTAAACAAACTTTTCTCGTAAAACTCCTTGTGAGAGGAGAACAAGAAATATTTTGAGAGAATTAACACTTAAAGAGTTGTCCCCTCTATAAATTTCCCGAAGTATGTTTCTGGCGGCTTGAGAATAAGCTTCAATATTTAAGGAAGGGCTGTAATAATTTCTAATTTTACTCCCAGCAGAGTATACATCACGGAGTATTCCCAAAACTTCATTCCAACTCAAAAGAGAATCATTCTCAGAAGGACCAAGACCATGATGTCCAAGAACGTGCGTTACGATATTCAGTTTGATCAAATTCAATTTCAGAGCTTCTTGTACAAGCAATAATTTCGTTGAGGTACGATAAGCCGCGAATAGAATGGAGTCACACTCTTTCAAACGACTCTTGATTTTGGCGTCATCCCAAGGGTTCAAGACTTGGGATGGAGGCTGCATCGCAAAGGATGTAATCGTGACCCTGCCTTCAGGACCCTTAGAAATAGCCATTTCTACTCTATCCCACTTGACTCAACTCTAAAGCAACAAGAAGTTACAAAGTGTATCCGGTTCCATGAGCGTTTAGCCGTTAAATGTATTCATATTTTATATATAAGTTAAAGTTACGATGGGTGACACAGCTAGTTACTCAGCGCTGCGGCCTGCCACTCACTCACACTCGCACAGGTAAGCTACCTTCTCAAAATTCCTAACCCCAACTCAATGTATTTCTATATACGTTTATTTATTATTTACTCTATTTGCAGTCCTGGACAGGGATTGTTTAAAGCCATTAATATTACGATGGTTCACTTTTTTTTTTTAAATAGATGAAATTGACATTAATATAAATTTCATGAATCATGTACGTTTGAGCTTATATTTGATGCTATATATTCAGACTGCAACAGGTAGTAAAAATATTAACAATTAACATAAAAAAATCGTATGAGAAAAAGGACTCACAGCCGGAGTCCTTTCTATAACTAGTCATGAAAACCTTTTTTTCTCCCGCTTTCTTCTATGCAACACAAGTAAAGTGATATTTTATAAATTAACCGTCAAATTCAAAACGAAAGACGCTATTTATTTATTTCATTTTCCATTTAATTATACAATATTTAACTCAGAGCATTTGGCCATTAATCTGCGTCTCTCATTCCGAATAATTTCCTTCTGTTCTGGATGACGAACAATCATTGCTGCCTCAGCAAATTCATTCAATTTCTCATAATCTCTCTTTGCAACAGGTATCAACACCATCTCTTCCATCTCCAATTTCCTTTTTTTCTGAGATGATGGAGAAATGAGATAATGGAGTCCTTTCGTGGAATTCTTTACCTCAGAGGAGTGTCTTAAAATCATTTCTTCCTTTTGTCTAAGTTTTTTTTCTTCTTTGAACATGTCTCTTCCAGGACAGGCACATATTCGCAAATCCAAGCTATCACGACCTATTGTAGACACAACGTTCAAACCCTTTTCAAGTGTAAATATAAGTTTCACAGGCCTTCGGTTAATTCCTCCAGAGTCAGAACATAAACACATAAATTTAAATATTCGTGGACAATAATCTGTTCCAACTGCGGGTTTGGAGATAGGGACTAAGACAGAATGTCTCTTGGAGGTATCATCTACAAAATATAGGGCCCCTTTGTGATCTGCACGAATGATGTGTTGTATATATTCTGGAGGAAAATTAAGATTCGTCTCGTGGTCATGGGAGGAATGAGTGGGACATCGAAGAACGGGCTCCTTCACAGATGCTTCCTCCGCGTATACAACCATAGCTCGAACAAAAAGGTCTGAACAGTCCTTTCCTGGCTTTAGTTTAAAGCAAATCTGAATGTTCTTATTGAATTCAATATAGAGTTTGTTCAATTTTTGGGAGAACTAAATTGAATATAAATTATACAAAATGTTATTAATATTTATGGTGTCAAGGTAAACTCGCCGTGTGGAAAATTTAACTGTTATTTGATTTGAATATCTATAGCCTAAAAATATGCTATTATTTGGGATATTTAATATATTAGAATAATATTTGTAAACAAAATTTATTATTCGTATTAGAAACCCAATTATAGACCAATATCGAATAAAGCAAATATATTTTCTAAAAAACATTTGGCAAATTATATTTTCTGTGTGTCGAGGATGTCAAGGAAAAGGGTGTCTTCTTTGCAACCAAAGAGCAAATATTTGATACAGTCCTCACTTCCTAGTAGATAATTGGCCGATGATTAAATTATAGCACATAGTTTAAAACGTAGAAATGTTAATACTTTAATTCTATTAGAGGTTTTAGGACAGTCTTTGAGGTGAATGCATGATCATCCTTCACGTTTGTAGGAAAATATTTAACATTCCTATCCCTGTTCTGGAAAATAATTGCATCAGCTCTGTAAAATAATTTCCTAAGATTCCTAATATTAGCATATCAAGAAATAAACATTCAAATCAAATAACAGTTAAATAATTTTGGAAGTGCTCAATAATAAGCTTTTTAAAAATATTTTTATAAAAATCATGGTGGCAAATTTTCCTAGATCCAATATTTGTTTATATAGTATTGTTGATCAATGGAAGTTAATTAATTTTTGGATGATGATTTACCTCCCAGAACTTGTTTTTATAATTACTATTGAGTTTCTCAAAAACGCAATGAAATCCGTATTCCCCTGGAAATTGCTCCGTGGACGGAAATGAGAGTGTGTGTCTCAGAATCGGTTGAAAGTTTTGTATTAATGTGAACGTATCCTTATCATCACGACTGCTTTCCCCATCAACGATCTCCGGCTGAAATATCTGATTAGGATTCACAAACCCAGGATTGTTCTCAAGAGTATCTGCACGTGTTAATTCATTAAACAATTCCTGATTAGATTCAGACCATTTCACTTGGGCTTCAGAAGGTTCAATTAGGCGTTGAAACGTGCTACTAGAAAACTTGAAATTCATCAAAATTTGATGCTCTTTCAAAAGAAAGGATTTGCAAAATTACCTCATGCCACTCATGTTTGAACGGAGAATGCTATATTCCTCTTCTGTGAGAGGAGGCTCTGTATTTTGAGTGTCAGATAGTTGCATCTCCTCTCCTTCAGTCGTTTCATTTTTTACGCTATCGTTATCACTCATCTAGGATGACCCAAATCCTTAGTAATTTTTTTGAATTATTTTCCGCACTTTATAATAATTAGTATCAATGAAATAGGTAGTACAAATAATATTGTTTTCGGACTTTTCGTAAGTTGAGCAACTTTGTTTACACATTAACATTGTTTAGTTAAATTACCATGACGTAACTTTGACGTCATATAGTAGCAATACGGTCAATGCAAACTCGATGCACTTTTAAAATTAAGGTTTTTTCATCCTCTCTCAAGCCTCAATAAAAACTCATCTAATCATAGGAATAACGTATTTCATAAATATTTTTATATTTGTAAGAACTGAGACTCCATTTCACTCGACCATACTAACATATCTTTAGTTTCTATAAATTATAAATTCCCTTGATTTTGACTGATAGCTGTAAGTTTATTATTTATAGGTTTTCGTCTACTTTTTTATAATATATTTTTTAACTGATTCCTTAAACAAAAAAATTGCTAACGACTCTATAATTAATTAATTAATAACTATATTTCACCTATTTTTGAGTAATATTTTACATAAGTTGCGTGATATTTTTATGCCTTTTTCCAAGAATACATTTTTAAAAATGTATCACAACAAATATAAATAAGGTATTGCAACATTTGTAGTCGTACGGGAAAATACACGTGTATACACTACATTCAATATTAATTAATTAATATTAAATAATATTTGATAGTTTTCTACTCCCAAATTATATTAATTATAAATTAGTATACTCAACGGAATGCCGAAAAAACCAAAAACTCTGAGTGAGAAGCTATTAGCAGCTCTTGAAGGAGAAAAAGCTGAAGATATTTTAGATGATGAGCTAGAGCGACCCCGAACGGTTGGAGATGATTTAGATTCCGATGAGGAAGTGACGGAAGCGAACAACGATAAATCATTAAGTCATTTGAGGACTGCTAATCTTCCTACGTTATCGGAATTAGATCCCAGATATTCCGGGGAAAAGGTGTCTCGAAAGGATTTGGACAAAAATGAACAGGAAGAGGCCGAGTTGGGACATATGTTTGAAATTGGATCAGAAGAGAATGATGATCAAGACTCAGAGGAGAACGCTGAATTAGAAGAAGAGGAAGAATCTGAATATGATAACGAGGAAGAAGAAGCTGATGGCGAAGTAAAAATTGAACTTGAAAAAGAAAGTGATGACGAGAATTCGGAGGATGATGGAGAAGATCATTTTGCCACACTGGATGAGAGTAATGATATGGAAGTCGACTCATCCCAATTATTATTTGAAAAAGACGATTCAGAAGTAGAAAAAGGAAATCATATCCGCAATCAATTGATCATGTACGACAAACTTCTTGAAATGCGAATACAATTACAAAAAGTACTTTCAACCTCCATGCGCTTCCCGAAGCCAGGGAGCTCCTGGGATAATGTCATTAAGGAAGAGGATGAATCTGCTCTGGAAGAGTGTAGAGGTGACTTAAGGGACTTTTTAGAGTCCTCCCTAAAGGCAAAAAATGAACTTGTTCAAAACAATGAGGATCTTCGTAAAAGGAAGGGTTTAAACCTTGAGGGCAATGATGGAACCAAAAGAGTTAAAGTCTCGGACTTTGAAAATTGTTTGTCAGATTTTTCTTCTGAATTTGGAACTTGGAGAAACGAAGTTTTGGGGAAATGGAATGAAAAGACGCGCCTCGTCTCCAGCACCAATCACACTAAAACCTCCAATTTCTCATGCTTTGATGTATCAGTTTTTAAGCAAATTGAAAATATTTTGAGTGATAAAGAGAGACTTCTTAGTAGAACAAGGATAAGACGGATAGAGTATGATATTCTGGGCGAGGAGGATTGGGATGAGAAAGAAGATCCGGATATTTTTGATGATGGGGATTTTTATCACCAACTTCTCCGAGAATTGATATCTGCTAAAACTGCAGGAGTCGAAGATCCAAATGAATTAGGACGTCAATGGTTGGAAGTCCAGAAAATCCGCTCTAAAATGAAGAAAAAGTTAGCTATTGACACAAAAGCCTCGAAAGGTAGAAAAATTCGCTATGATATTCACGCTAAACTAGTCAATTTTATGGCTCCTGTCTACTTTGAAACGATGAATGACGAAGCCAAAAATGAGTTGTACTCTTCATTATTTGGTCGAAGGCCTGGGGGAACTGTTGAGCCTTAAAATAAAGTATATCATTGAAGCTATGGTATTAAGTATGTATAATAACTAGAACTTGAAGGATATTAGCGCGTAAAAAAGGTATGTACTAACATAATATGTCACTCAATACAACGTGTGTTTGATAGAATAATAAAAATTTTGAAATAAAAAAAACCGGTTTTTTATTTGAAAATAATTTACTCCTTCATTAATTATGCCCGAGACGGAGGAGTTGTCCTCCAAATCTCCAGATATTCTGCCTATCATACAACTTTGGACACAACTAAAGCACCGATTCAATGACAAGATAGTCACTCAGGATGAAGAACTAGCTGAGTCAAAATCTCTGGAGTACCGTATTTCGAATCTTGAGAACCAAATCTTCAAACTACGTCAGGAGAGATCTTCTCTCAATAGTGTAATTGCACAGCAACAAAACACACTAACACAGTTTTGCTCCTTGCAAAAGGAGAGGGAATTAGCTCGCATTCGATGTTCCAAGTTGGAAAATGAGCTTGTTATAAAATCAGAAGAACTGAGCGTCGTGGCCGTGGAAAGAAAGTTTGACATTGAGAGTTTGGAGACGAAGCACATTCAAGAATTGGGAAAGATCAAACTCAATCAAGAAAGGGAAATTCGTGAAATGAAGCAAAAGTTTGAGGAGAGGCTCTCTTCCATTATTAGGAGTTTTGAAGAAAAAGAGGCTCAGGCACGTAATAACTTTCTCCAGACTCTGGATCTAAAAGAAAAGGAGATGCATAATACAACAGAGAGATACGAGTCCAAATTTGTCAACCTAGAAGATCAAATCCTGTGTATGAGGGAGGCACATAGAGAAAGTCCTTCGGTTCAACCTCGAATGAGTTCTGATGTTGAAAGGTTCTATAAAAAGCGGCTGGCGGATATGAGGACCTATTATGAGAACAAATTACAGAGCCCCACACAACCTAAATCAGTCAAGGAAAAGAAAAAGATTTCATTTAATATTCCAGAGGAGTCCGAGCCAAATAAAAAGTTTATATTCAAAAATTTAGATACACCCAATAATAGTTCCAAGTTAAAGAGTAGTTTAAAGGATATTTCTAAGAAGAGAAAACTCTTTAGTCCTTCGACCAATAATCTGTTTGAATAATCTTAATTTGTATCATTTCACTCCTGATCCATGATTACAATTAATGTAATCATTATATACATATGCTGTTCAATATATGATCATATCAATTTATTCAATAGTGTTCATGAAGCTCACACCTTCTCCAGTACAAAAAAAAATCTTCTACGTATTAGAAATACAATAAATAAATGTAGTACATAATATAATATTAACACTCATTGAGTATTTTTTTAAATGGCATTTTTATGCCTTGTTGGATGTTTTTATTATTATTATTTAAAAAAGAGGCCTTTAGAAAGCCCACTTATATCACTAAAATTATGGATTGGAGGATGCTTTCTAAGAAGCACTCAACCCGCAGCGTGTATTAACTAAAATATTAGGCAAGGGAGAGGTAGCTAAGGACTATCGAGCGAACGAAGTATTAACGAGGGAGCGAGCGAGAATAATAACAAAGAGGAAAACCTAGTAATTCGTAAAGATCAAAGAGGAATTATTTAACTCGTAGGGTGAATAATACTTTTGCCTGGTTCAAAGTTCAATTAATTCCTTAGCAATTAGTTATTAGTTTTTTTTCCATGAGATATGGAAGAGAAAGTTGTCTAAAGGGTTTAAAGAATGTTTCAAGAGCGGTATATGTCAACACGTGAGCGCCTTTCTGGAGATGAAGACGAGTTCTTCAAGTACTACAAGCAATATCGATCCACTCCCCCTTATTCTTCAAGTAGAGCCTCTTCCGAAGAACTGATGATCAACGACAACGCCTCTTCTTCCAACTCCTCATCTGTATCCAATTTTCGAAACACCTTACAGAATCTATTGAATTTGCCGAGTAGAGGTCTTCATGGGAGAAGGCGTCGGCCTCCTTGTCCAATCCGTTCTCGTTCCGAAGAGACTGGCATGTCTTGTTCATCTCGTTTTGTACTCAAAAGAAAACCACAGAGCTTTGATCGATGCTTTCTTCCAGAGCTGCGCGAAGACTCTCCAACCGGTAATGGCCACAAGAGAACTTATGACGAAACTCTTAGTAGAGATTCTGGACATTCCTCTGGAGGAAGTCCTGACCTTAGAAGTACGGGAGCAAGAGTCCTTGTGAATCGTCGATCCAAAAATCAACCAGAAGAGATATCTTCCTTCATGAGAACGGAGCCTCTTGAATGTAAAATTTGGCGCTCTCACCTTGAGTCATGGGAATTGGAACTACACTCCTCTCTCAAGGATCGGAAATTGGTGACTACAACAACTACTACTAGTAATACTAATTCAACAACTCCTTCCAGTACTATGAAGGAAAACAAAAAAAAGGTCCTTCCTTCTCCAGCCCCTGCCCAAACAGGCAAACAATATCCTATTTTTTCTACTTTACTTCTCTCCATATCTGTGGCTCTCCTTTCTGTATTAGGATTTGTGTCTCTCAAAGTGATGATGTGCCATAATAATCGTCTACAACCGTTTAATCCACCCATTTTAAAAAAAGATTTAGAGGATAATCTCTTCGGACAACATATTGCACAAAGTGAAATCTTATCTGCCGTGACACAACTCAATGGAGGAAGTGTATCTGTATTAATATTTATGGGGTCTTCTGGTACCGGAAAAACCCATGCAACAGATATTCTTTGCCATCAATTCCCAGTACCGGGAAATATTCATCGATTCTCTGCTCCTTTCCATTTTGCTTCTTCATCTTCCTCTCATTTCGACACTCTGGATGACCTTAGTCATCACATACCCAGCTCTTGTGGTTACTCCATGGTGATTTTTGACGATATCGACAATATTGAATCCGATAGCTCAGAGTATATCGCCTCTTTTATAGCTTCTCTTGAAATAAATCCAATATCTCGCCGCCGATCCAATGGAACCATTGTTGTGATATCCTCCAGGAACGCTGGTCCTGTCATTGATGAATATACTCTTAATCATGCACGGAGTGGTTATGAAAGACAAGACATTACTCAGGATAAACTACATTTGAAATTAAAACCCCCTGTCCTAAACATCGTGGACGTTCTACTTAAGCGTGGAATCCGTGTCTCTATTGTACCATTCCTTCCTCTTACAAGGGATCATGTTAGAAAATGCATTGCTCGTGAGATGAATCTGCAAGGAATATCTTATTTTCCTCAGAGTGAGGTAAATAACTTCATGGAAGAAATGTCTTTTTTTGCATCGGATTTCCCAATATTTTCCTCTGTGGGATGCAAGAAAATTCATCACGAATTGAGCGTATATAACAATAGAGGAGATGGAAAAACCTTTTAACCTGTGGGAGCAACCATAATTTCGACTGACTAAGACAATCAAATATGTGAAAAGTTCACACATGTATGTGTTGTATGACTTCTACATTTTTTTTTTTTTGAAGCTACAACCAGTAGCAAAAAAATAAGCAACTTATCGCGCAAATTAATTTTTTTTAATAATGACCTCAACTTACTTACCTTTTATAATAAAATACATATTTATTCAACTTTTTCCCTCCTTTCATCAACATCTTTTTTTAAATCTTAGAAACCCTTATAATAATCTTATTACAATAGAAAATAATGATTAATGAATTATTATCATTCATTCTCTCTTCATATGATTTCAATGTTATTTTTGACAATAGTAGGAGCTCAATGCTTCTACAAATGTTGCCTGAATTCTTAATTAAATTTGTCAGATTTGGACTTTTGTAAATAAATCATTATTATGAAGAATATTAGGTGAAAATACAATTTTAAAAATACGTAAAGGTTGTTAGTACATATATAATAAATCATTAAATAATATCCATCTATTATTATATTTTTCAAATATTTATATTCTATAGAGTATTATCAAATATATTTAATTACATTTTTGTCAATATTACCCAAATAAGCCCAATAAATATCTCACTATAATAATGTCCTAAGTGGTTTTTATTGTTACATATATATAATATATGGTTGAATATAAAATATATAGGACATGAATAAATAATTATTACTTGATGATGCTGCATAAAGTAACTTTGTCATGCTTAATAAGACGCTAGAAAGATAAACTGGATGTATTAATTATTATATAACTAAATAATTTGCTATTTTGCATAGAGTCGAGCCTTCATTTTGTTAATTGATGGATTTAGAAGGTTTGACAAGTAGATGTTGAATCGTAAAAGGTAGTTAAGACAGGGCACAAGGAAATGTCGAGTCAAATTTGAAAGCATTAAAAAGTCCGTCACAAAAATTTGAATCCAGAATAAGATATTACTCAATGAGAAAAAGGGGATCCTAATTTTTGATGCCTTTTTATTACACTCTAGAGCACGGAAGCAGCACTTGCCAAATGCGAGAGGAAGTACAAATGGATTGATGATGTGAATCCCTTTCAATAATATTTTGGTCATTTCATCAGATTTGACGGATGACTGAGGATCCTCTATAGCCGGTTTGATAATGTATTCACTAATGTCTTTGGAATAGGACTGAGTCATTTCCACTGAGCCATAGCAGAGGTTAAATTTATCTTCTACACCCAGGAAATAACCAACTTTGTACATAAGACGTCTTAGAGCCTCTAAACCCGATTTAGAGGGACTTTTTAATCCAAAATTTGATGGTTTAGTATATAATAGGCCTACAAATGCCCATTGAGTCACAACCATATCATATTGACTCATGAATTGTCCTTTCCTTTTGGAACTTGATGATTTATCAGCACGGATATGAGCGTTCCGTACTTGAATCAATGATTTACTTAGAGAAGATTCACTATGGAACCATGCATAGGTATGGTTCAATGTTCGTAAATATCTTGCAAAGGCTGTATCTGGTGTAGATGAATTTCCTGTGATGATAAGAACCTCCAGAATAGATGGAATATAGAGAAGGGATATAAGGCCAGTAAGCATTGCTAGAAAGCATGAAAAAAAATTTGCTAAAAGAAATGCTCTCACACAATTGATATCTTCTTTCAAATAGTCTTCATCCTCCTCTAATTCATCTATTCGTTCTTGAGTTATATGTTTACGGGATTTTCCTTCGGAAATGAGTCTTTCAATCCGAGACATCGTCATGATGATGATGAAATGTTTAAAACTATTATAGCTTTAAAAAAATTACAGGTAAATAATATACAGTCCTGCCCTCTTCATTATAGAATCTCCTTCCGCCTCTTCAAATTTTCCCTTATTTTCTTAAGAAAAAAATCACCTTGAAAGTATGTAGATTTAAGATTAGTGCATATTATGTAATAACTAATAAAACTATCTTGTAACTAAACTACTCTTATTAGTTATTATAATAAAACGAAAATCCTACCTATTTTTATCATTAATATCCATCAGTCATTTAAAATATTTTTAAGGGATATTTTCAGACCTTACCTAAATAAATATTTATACTAATGTTATATTTAATACTTGTATATATTTATTTAGCAATGAAAAGCCTAGATAACAAATTTTCATAAACTTATATTAATATTCCATAATAGTTAATTAACATTTGTATTTAAAAAATAATTATTATAATTTATTCAATTTTTTAGAGTGTAAAATAAATGTTGAGTTTTTTTCATAGCTGGGTAATTAATTATTTTGTCAAAAATTATAACACAACGATAATATCAAATTAATATATGATTATTGATTACTAGGGCGTCAGCAGGATTTTTGTTAAGGGAACTCATAAACTTCCCTACAAAATAATTATTTATGGGTGTCTTAGTACGTTTTCCCCTACTGCATTAATTATAATTTGAGTTAATAGCTATATGTAAATACATACATATCAAATAAATGTGTGGGGTTTACTAAAACGAAATGTTCTACATACATTTTCTGTGTGTTTAACGGACATTGTTAATTATGTAATACTAAATAATATATTTTTAAACATTTTATTAAGTTTAGCTAGTAACTTTGACTTTCTTTAATTAAGCTTCTCGTATAAAATTTATACACTTTGTAGGGGTTTTTCGCCTCCTATTCTATAATAAATTTCAAAATATATTAGTTATTAACCAGTGTGGACAATTGCGTAGTAATTTTGAGTAATATGGGGATATTACTTAAGTACCAAAAGAACAATACGTAATATAAGCAACATAACTTGTACAAAATATAATAAAAATATAGAAGATCGAATAATTCCTCGGGGTTACTCTCCCTAACTACTCAATACTTATATCAATGCATATGACATGTTCTCTCCTCAAGAATGAAAGTATAACAATAATAGTTTGAGAAAAATGTTTTAATATATAATGGAACATGGACGGATTGAGCACCTGGACAACAGACCAAAGGCTAGCTTAGGAGAAGTTCACGGATATGTTATTTTTTGAATAAATATATATTAATACGGTTTTTCAATACAGATTGTATGAGTTAAAATCTATAAATATTTATTCATAATATGACAATTAATAAGAATTCAAGACTAAATAAGCTGCAATATATCATCAATATAATTTACATTGATTATTTCAAAAATAGATGCAAACACGAGAAAAATTAATTTTCTAACTTAAACATTATCAGATTGAAGTTTCGCAACCTTTCTAGATTTGAACTTGTTTTCAGATGATCTTTTTCTGCCTTCCTGTCGGATGTTGTAATTGAGTTGAGCAACCAAATTTTTCCCCATCAAGTTGAAGAAGATATGTGTAATCTTGACAAGAATGCTTGCCCATTTGTGACCTTGATCACACACAGTATCAATTATTGCTTCGATTGTAGTTTCTGAGCTCTTTCTTGACTCTTTATGTTGTATTTCTTTGATATGAGCAAAGTTAGGGTGTAATGATGATTTAATTCCTAGACGGTTTAAGGGAATGCGGAAGTATCCTTGAATTTGGAAGCAGTTATAAATATTTTTTTAAATTGTGAACAGGGTCGAAGATGATATGAACTTTTCTATTGATGTTATGTGGGTGGGTGAGTTATTGAAGTCTGGAGCTCACCACCACAAAGAAAATGAGTGGATAAATTTCTGCTAACTGGGTGATTATCAATTAATACGGCCAAAACGATAAATCCGATTTAATTAGAGTATATTTGCTGTAGAGAAATCTTACGTTTGATTTGGCAACCGGTATAAGTACACCACATTAATTTAGTTTCCTCCAACAGATTTGATCATAAATGTAAGGACCGTTTTAGTTCTTTGGTTGTTCTTGTAGCCCAAGAACTTACCTCAAACAAACTCGAATCTTTCTGTAGAGTAGACCTCATCGATTATAAGATTGTCATGACACTCTACTGTGTTTGATCCTTGTTCCAAGATATTTAACTATAGACGAAGGTAGTCCAGTCTTAACCGTAACTGTAGTAGACAGAGTTCTAAGATACTTGGGACATGGAACTGTAAGGCAATTCGACTTGAAGATTTGATTATAGAGGGCCGTACTAACATTTTGCCACAGAGGACAAACAGAGAGAAGACAAGGTAAAAATCTCCTTCTGTTGCGTTTCTTGAAGAGTAATGTCATCTGTTCATCTGTCAATGAAAGACAATTTTGAAGAATGAATTGGCTCTAAGTCTGGGGATACAAATAGTTTGATCAATAAGCCCACGATGATTTCATAAGTCTCTTCATTATTCAAGAACTATTTTGATCCTTAATGCGCACCAATGTTGATTACTTCAGTTACTGATTTGATGACATTAGTCTTCATTGTACGACAGTGGGAGACTGAACTATTGCTTAGCGTATGATGTCCATGAAAAATTCGAAAGGTAAGGTCTTCTTGAATTTCGAGGATAGGCTTAATATCAAGGTCCCAACCTTCAATCTGAGTTATGAAGCATCCTCTCAATGAACTTTTCAACAAATTAAAATCTTGGAAATTTTAATATTATCCCTTTCCTTCTCATGGTTGTAGATGAATTTGGAAAAGAGTGAGGATATAAACAAGATAAAATAAGTAGGTGAGATGGTGTTGAGAGTCTACCTCTGTTAATGATTTTGGATGAATTTATTTAGTTCAACTTTTTCCTTATCCAAGTCCACGGTGAAACTGATGTTGTCAGGAGAAGAGTCTCTAAAAACTAAGAATGCCCTGCATGATGCACAATCAACCTTTTTAACCAAAGAAAAGGCAATATATCCAGCGACGAAGAATAAAGTGTTGCTCTCCATTGGATGTAACCGTCTCCAGTTCAAAAGGCTTCCACTGGGGAGGAATATATCTATATGAGATATTCCTCAGTATTTTCAGTGTAACAGTAGTTCTGGATGATAATGAAACTATTGTTATACTGAAAATGCCTATATTGGAAAATTCTACCAATGCTAACACTCTAATTTTTTTATGCTTCTAAAATTAGCCGAACGCTAATATAATAATTGCCACCATTTAGTCGACGACACCAGCCAAATCTTCTTTCAATTGGATCAGACTGAAACATCTCCTGTAGAATTTCATTGTAAAGACTAGGACTAATATTTTGCCAGATTAAGGCTATAGTGAGGATCATAGGAGAATATCTGCTCTGTTTTTTGGCCGATTTGAATACGAGATTCCTTTGTTGTACAATAAATGACAACTTAGAAGCCTGATATTAATTCATCTCCCCTTAGTTGAGGAATTGAAAGAATTCATCACAAATCTTCTTGTAGACATCCACTTCTTTATAAGCTACGTTGGACCCCCCAAAAAAAAAAAAAAAAAACCTACAACATTGATGGCTTCTGCTGTAGATTATATTTTACCAGGAAATCTTAGGCAATATGACACAGAGTTCGTTTTTAATTGTACATGATTGTGTAACACTTTAAATGAGAGGTCATCTTCCACTTCGAGGCTAGCTACAATATCTAAGCCTCTACATCTGAATGGATTATTTTGACTAGAGAAACCTTTGGAGTTTTCAATAACTATAATCCAGAGGGCAATGATTCAGAAGAAAGCTTGTCATAGAGATGTTTAGCGGACCGAACAATCTCTTTATTAAACATTTCTTTCTCCAATAATTCATATCTAATAGTTTTAAACTGAAGTTTCTGGTTGTTAGTGGATGCTCTCGTTGATCTGGAGGTTGATGGCGTTGATAAAAGATAGCTTGGGAGATTTGACCATTTAGATGGTATAGCATCCCTTTTTAGGCGTCTGAAAGATTAAAAAAATAGACTAAAATACTAATACTATTATAAAATACAATATTTAATAAAAAGATCCTACTAAACAAGAGTATAGTAATGATTTTAGTGAAAAATGAACTACCTTAGCTGGAGTAATCTCCTTTCCTGGCGTCTTCTATCAACAGATAAGGTAATGAAGTCATTTGCTGTGAAGTATTGACTGCATAACCTTGAACTTTTTGTTGGTGTCTAATATTTTGTATCTCTTGGCATGCCCTAAGCCACTATCATCTTATCATGAAGAATCACATCAGAGTCCTTAGAAAGAACTAGGACAGCCATAATTGCAGCCAGGAGCAAAACACTCGAAAACCATGATGAATATTCACTTCAAAAAACAATAAAAGCTCCATTGTCCAATTAATTCAGATATCAGAATGATATTCCAGAAACAATTATTGGCAATTCCTTTTTATTCTAAAGTTATGAATAGCTCTCATTCTTATTCAATAGACAATAAGAATAAGTACACGAAAGATTATTTATTAGTTCACCTCTGTTTTGGCATAAAAAAACGCTGGCCGGTTTAAAACGCACTTCCAGATATTCTAGTATTTATTCCTTGAAACATACTATTGCCCCCGGTATGCTACATACAAAATGTTTGCGAGAGTAAATTCATTTTTAGAATTTATATTTTATTCAAATTTTAAAATGTACTGTAAATACATATGAACTATGGTCTATCATTATTCATTTATCAATTAGAGAATTATAACAAAAACAAACAGAAACAATATAGCAAAAAACTATGCTACGAGCACACGCCTACAATATTTCAATAATACAACTACATTCTTAGTTCAAAATATGTCTATGATATACATCAGGAGCATTATATGATGTGACATTTTTCCATACATACAGATAAACTTTGTTTATCACTGGTATCATGTAGTATTCAATACAAGTGTTATTTTTTTTTTAAATTCTAGATAATAATAGGATGAGTGATGACACATCAGTGTTCTCCCTGTGGCCTGTACACACGTTCGATACTACTTACAAAACGATTTTAAGTAATTTTGCCTCGAGATTCGCTGCCTTTTTTTTTCAACGTTCTTTATTTGGCTTATAATTTATAAGCCAAATAAGTTATAAAACATACACATATATAAATAAACCGGAGCAATTGCGTAATATTTTTTATTATTGAAGGCTCGAATGTTACTGTTGTATTAATTATTTCATCACTATTTTCCTTTTTTCTTCTTGTCCTAGCTATTTGATCACGATTAAACAGTAAAATTCAAACCGATAATAAAATAAAAACATAGAAAGGCGGCAAATATGTCGAGCGGCAAAATCTCTTCGACACAAAATTACCATTGGCAAAATGTTTGCAGCAAAATTACAGGTCACGATTCAAACACTTGCGAGAGTTTTTCATTTTTACATACTAAAACAAAACTACCAACCCCAAGAGTGCCATTTAATACTTACAGTAATTACGAGTAAGATTAATTGGATAGAAATTTATATGTGGAAAGGTGTGAATATTTCATACATAATATAGATCATCTATTTTGATATTCTAAATCATGAATAATTAATTTTGTAAAATCCAAGTATATCAAATTATCTATCAATGATTGTGAGCAAGGTTGTGCCCTTATCGGTCTAGTGGTTCAAGTGGTACCATTTCTTGAACCGGAACCGACAAAGTTAAACTGAAAGCACAATATATTGCTAATGGGTCTCGGTTATTGTGTTTATTTTCGTTTGTTGTATTTTTTATTATATTTATAACCTTTTAATCTCTCTATATGTAAAAGAGAGATTGTGTGTGTGTGTGTTTGTAGATGTCCTTTATACGTTCCCACACAATTGAGCCAAGAACGCTAAAATTTTGCATGGGTCCCTCTTTTTTGAGCTGGGACAGGCTAAAACGGGGGTGTTGATTTTTGTGGAGGTCATATAAGGAGGGTTTATGCTATACCCAAGCCCCTATAACTATTTTTGTAGCTCATGGAGACTAGTGATTGGCGATTGAGAAATCGGAGGAAATTTCAGGAAATTTTATTTCAGGTGCAAAAAAATGAACTTCCAATGGAATATGGGACTAGTAAATTTTATAATTATTCGTATATGTATTAAATAGAAGTATTTTCTGAATATATTTTTTTAATTTTCTTAATTAATTTGACCATTTTCAATATGATTTCCCTCTCCCTATATAGCGCGAGCATATACTGTATATGGAATACTAGCTAAGGTTTAACTTATGTATATCCTTTATGATATACATAAGTTTATGCATAGATTACTTAACTATGTTAAGTAAATGAAACACCTCGTAACTTTGATCGTATGACGCAACCTTTTCCCTAAAAGAAACAGAAAAAGTCTAGGTCTGCTACTAAGCATGTTGGGGCCCTATAATATGATAAATATAATATTTCTTAAGCCAAGGCTTCCCAAATTTTACGATACCAAGGCCCCTAGACTAATATATTTTTAGCTGAGACCCCCTTTATACGAAATATTTGTATTATGTATGTGTAGACTGAAAGCAATCCTCAATTATCCATCTTCCTGGGCCCTCCCCTCACGGCCCCCACTTTGAAAACCATTGTCTTAAGCAACCTTAATTTCCGGCCCTCCTGTTGGAATTTGGGGCACTACGAACTCTGCATACAAGGTAGCTGCGGCTCTTTTTTTAAGTGACTGTTACCAAAATGAGCCTGATAAAAAAGAACCTAGACTGATAGAACCGCCTAACCTGAACCAGGCACAACTTTGATTGTGAGTAAAGTTAGAAATGCCCCACGCCTTACAGAATATGATGCAGGTACATATTTACAAGATGGGGCAGTTTATAATTTTCAATTTGAAGTCATGTTGAAATTTGAAATATGTATCAAAAATTCTATAAAATAACAGTTACATAATCTTATAACTTTTGCTTCTTAGTAAATATCTCTAAATAACTCTTGAACAGAGTCACACTGGTTGATTGTTGTTATGTTATATAATTAATTACTATGAAATATTTAAATTAATAATAATGGGTATTTGTTCTAATATTACATATTTAATTAATGTTTGATAATTTATGGATGGTAGATGTCACCATCTACTTTATTAATATGGACTATGATTTATGAACTCCCACAATAAATAGCAAAGTTTAATTATTTTATCGATATGCAATCATCACGGATATTATTATTTGGTTTAATATTAATCTAAATATTTTTACTAAAACACGAAAAAAAAAGTTTTATATAAAAGGACTTATTTTTGGGTAGTTCATTGTTGTGAACTTAAGAGGTTTTGAGGACAATCAAATTATGTGTTCATTTTTTTTGTATTTTTATATGTACTACATAATTATTTGTTGCGTATATCGATCTTCATTCTATTCATCAGTAGCAGTAGCCATTAGCTAGAGACTTTAATTGTAGCTATTTATTGCATATTGACTCTTTCTTTGACTTTGTTAATATTAACATATTGTTCGTTCTACTTCTTATTAGTTCCTCAGAATCTCTAAGAGATAAAAATCCTATATATTGGGTATGTCTGCAAAAGTACGATGCCCATCTCATCCAGATGCTCCCCTTATGGAGGACCATCGTGCTGGAGACATGATTTGCTCCGAATGTGGACTTGTTGTCGGAGATCGCGTCATTGATGTTGGCTCCGAGTGGCGAACCTTTTCCAACGATAAAGGAGGAGAGGATCGTTCTCGTGTCGGTGGTCCCGAGAATTCCCTACTTGGAGGTGGGGATCTGAGCACAATGATAGGTCCTAGCTGTGGTGCAGCCTCTTTTGGCTCAGATGGAGGGGCTTTGTAAGTTTTAAGCTTTATTTTGCATATTGAATGGGCAGTGTGCCATGTAAATCCCCTTACTACTTCATTCACTCCATTCCCTTATCTTAGGTACACGAGTCGGAAAACCTTTAGCTCCTCGGACAGAGCACTCATCAACGCCTTTCGAACTATTGCAAACATGTGCGATCGCATCAATTTGCCTCGAACAATCACGGATAGAGCTAATGCGTAAGTCTTTGATGATATCATTATTTGAGTCCAAAGTCACTCTCAACATTTCCTGGTTAAATTAGGTTATTTAAAATGGTTCATGACGGAAAGAGTCTCAAAGGACGCTCCAATGATGCAATTGCCTCAGCTGCCCTGTATATTGCGTGTCGACAGGAAGGAGTGCCTCGAACGTTTAAAGAAATCGTAGCTGTAAGCACGGTCAACAAAAAAGAAATTGGTCGTTGCTTCAAGCTCATTCTCAAGGCGCATGATACCAATGTGGAGATTATTACGACGGGTGACTTCATGCATCGTTTCTGTGGTGCCCTGGGCCTCTCACGAGATGTCCAAAAAGCTGCAACACATATTGCTAAGAAATCAGTAGATCTGGATATTGTGCCTGGGCGATCTCCTATATCTGTAGCTGCAGCAGCGATTTATATGGCATCACAAGCCTCCTCAGATAGGAAAACGCAAAAGGAAATTGCGGATATTGCTGGGGTTGCGGATGTGACCATACGTCAATCTTACAAGCTCATGCTGACCCGTGCAATTGAACTCTTTCCTGAAGGATTTACTTTCACAGTTCCCATTGATCAACTTCCTCAAAATTAAAATACTTATTATATGTATACTATGTACATATCTATATTATTATTATATTAATTATCTCAAGTTGGTTTTTTTATGTTTATGACTAAACTTCGCCGTTTCTTCTTCATACCATATTTAAATTAGGGAATCTAATTACTAATGTATATGTATAAGGGAGTATAATTATTCCCTTGTTAATAATGTTTAAAACATTACTATGAACATATAGAACGAAATTTCTCTTGTTATGATGATGTTCGTGTCATAATCATTGAGTTGAGTATTGCTGCAAGAGTAGCTTTTTTTTTACTTATTTATTTATGATTATAATAATCCTGGTTATTTGTATCTTTTAATTGATGTTTATGTTTTGAAACGTATTCTACTCCCCTCTTACATAAATATGTTATCCAGTTATGTGTCTTGTCTTGAAATTATACATCTTCAGACTGCATTTATTAAATAAATATTTAGAATATATTATATTGTTTTTTTAACTAAATTGATCTATATTATTTAATAAATTTCCCTAAAAAGGTATGGATTTACTCATAAATCGTACTACAGCTACTGAATTGCCATGAAATGTAGGATTTTGCAAATCTGTATCAAAAGTGTACTTCCGTGCCAGTATGGAACCAGAAAATGGTACGTACATACTGTAAGGACTTAATAGCTCATTTTTTTATGTTGATCCAATATATTTCTCTTATTCATTTATGACTTGGACCCGGGGGGGGATACATTGAAAAGTACTTATGCACCACCCTGTCCTCATCTGCAGTCGTGGAGGGGCTCATTAGTGTAGGTTTATGCAATTTGTGACCGATTTTCCTTACCTCCCACAATTTTGAAAGACTTAAGTCTTTATGAAGGGAAACTTGGAAAAAAGAGGAGGAAAAGTTACAATTTACATCTCGTAAATTGTGTATTTTATTTTTTTATTTATCATTATAATTATATATATTTAATTTTATTTTTTGTTTATTGTTATTAAATAATTATATTTATTATAAGATAATGTAAGATATAAAATTGTATGTTTTATTATTATACTTATCATTTGAGGTATTTTTGAATATTTATTACTAGAATATCTTGGATTCGTAACAAATAATTTGGTGAATTAAGGAACCATAATCTGAAAAAATGGTACGAAGTTAAGGATACGGAACCAAAATTTTTGGTACAATGCCCAGAGCTGACTTTGATCCACTCTAGTTCAAATCAATGGAATTAGTATACTAGAGTATCTAAGTATCTTACATTCTCTTAAAATACTTTATGTTTGACTATGTAGTATGTACACAATTGATAGAAAAGATAAATATTAAGTAAATTGAATATCAGCCTGCAGTCAACAGCCGAATCAGTTCTGTCTCTAGTGAACTCCTCTCTAATCTAGTATTCTTTATTTGATATGAATAATAATCCATATTTATGATTTTAACTTAGATTATATCTGTTACACAACCTTGAAAACGTAAAATTACACTCCATTTGAATGAGTATTGGGTACCAGCCCATTGTTTAAAATACCTTCTTTGGTATTTTATTTAGTATTTGTAAAGAAAGGATAGGAGCGTCCCTTATTATGTCAATATTTGCTATATGAACCAATTTAATTAAAATAGATAATTTTAAGAAGGAAATATCAATCCTGATGTCATGCCTATCTTCGTGGTAAGATGATGATTTATTAAACTTTTAGGATTTAGAAGAAATTAAGGGCATTGTTTTTACTGGTCTGAGAATATTTTAAGTACACTTTTGTCTATAAAAATGTATATATATATAGCAAGATAGCGTTTTAAGCTTTTTGAATAAATACGGATCCACCTGCCGAAAGACAAAGAGCAAAATTGTTAGAATAAACTCTTGGATAAATAGATGGTGTCTGATATATTTTAAACATATAATTTTTATCATTAAAATATATGATGAGTGAGTATATCACCATTTTATCATAATTATTTGCTTGATAATATCAGTTACATTTTTGTTAATTCATGAAACATATGTCTAATGGTATCACATAAATACTAAAGTCTTCTTTAAAAAACAACGTGAGTGAAGAGGATAATGACGTTCTTCTTGACTTAATACACATAAATCCTTTGATGATCAAAGAACTTTTAACAGAATACTCCTTCATTTGATAATAATATTCTGTGCTGTAGTCGATTCAATATTTTCGGAGACGAGAAGGAGTTTACTATCGAATAATTTTTACTTTAGTTTCAAATAAATATCTCGGAGATGGTCGCTGAGTAGAAAAATACAAAACTGCAATACTCTTAGTTACCATGCCTTCGCGTCTTCCTGCTATCTTGTACAAATTGAGTCTGATTAATCATACTCAGAGTCAGTCATGTTACTGATTCATAGCAATACATGGAGACTTCACATACAAAGTGTACTTATATCATCAATTTCAAATGACAAAAACTTACTGAGATGTCTGTTTTAACGCTTCGAGACCATAATTATCTCCTTAATTTATATAGTATATACTATATATTAATAAGTAATAGTATATAAATACAATTACAAATATCAATTTACATACGAATTGACCTGTTGGGTGTTCCAATGCATGTAATACATCAATTTCAATCTTGTCATTGCAGTCGCACAGAGATCCTTAGATGTCCATAGTACTTATTCTTAGTCTAAGTCCTCATGCTCCGAGACAAATCCATTAAATATATAAAATTTATATTATTAAAAATTAAATCTGACGTAATATTTTTGAACGTACCCCTTTCGCAGGGTGGAGTATATTGTACCAATGTTATTAGAACATTAGTTCTAGTAAAATTGCATTTTTCAACCTTTTGCGCACCTTGTTACCTCTCTACCTCTATTAATTATTTATATATGTTTAGAACCTTCATTTAATTTAAGATACTATATTGAACTCGCTATGGACAATATAGTACGCTATTGATATAAATTGACGATAATTTGTCGAAGAATACATATGTCCTCCACACCCAATTTTGAGAAAAATCATTCTAGCTTGATTTTGCGTTGATTGCCGATAAGCTAGAAATATCGTTTTTAATAAATAAAGGTTGTGCGTTTTTTTTCAAGAGTCCATATTAAAATAACATGAGAAACTCTATCAATTTATATCAACACTCTACGTCCCAGTACTGCAGCTTGAAGCAAGAAGTCAAGGGAATTGTCATGAAATTTAGGATTTGTATCCATTCTTATTTTATTCAATGCCAATACAGTTAATATAGTATAACTGACAATTTCCCAATCGTCATGGATGTCCCTCGGGTCCAATCAACGAGGAAAAGGGCTGCATCGATCACCCACCCGGTAAAAACACTTTGTCTTCATTTCTTTTTTATTACTGAATAATAATAATTATTATTAATAGGCTCAAATTGATGAAAAGATATCAAGACATGAGTACTCCATTAATGATTCAAATCCTCTCAATAACAATTGTGCCTTCCGGCAATGTAAAGTTTTCTTGGACTATGCATGGAACTACATGGATCAAAGCTCTGATATAGAGTTGATATGTCACAACGGAGTCGTTAAAACCCATTGCCTTGTTCTTGCTCTCATATCCAACGAGTTTGTCCATCTTTTGAGGCCATTTTTTAAAAATATGGAGGAGTCTTTATGCATCTATGTGGAGAGAATTGATTCAGAGTCTCTGAGAAATGCATTGATGGATATTTATTTGTATCAAGACATGGAGAGATTCCGTGAGGTTTGGCGAGATGATAAAAACGCAAATTCTGAGCCGTTCTTGTTTCACGACATTCACTCATCATCAGGTTTTATTTTGGAACCTGTCAACGAGTCTGCCCTCTCTTTAGCCCAATCCTCCGTCTTTCAAGATATACTGGCAGTTCCTGTCAGGTATAAAAGTGTGGAGCTATTAAAAGAAGTGCAATGTTGGTTTTGTAGCTCTGGGTCTATTCATAAAAAACAACTGGTGAGACATCTTGATACAAAGCACAAGGATCTCCATCTTTTTATATGTCATATCTGTGGTGATAAATTTGATTCAGCGCTAAAAATGAGGAACCACCGTCGTTCTTGCTACGATTTGGATTTTTCCACACTCCCTAAGTCTCTTTTAACGTGTTCACCAGAAGATTTCTTAGCTATGGAATCTCAATATGGAAACGTACTGGGTAAACACTATGTTTGTCCAGGATGTGATACTCCATTTAAGGGACGAAAATCCTTGGGATTCCATTTGGAAGCAAATTTATCAAATTGTCTTTGGAAAATAAAAAGGAATATTTCTTTAGCTTCTTCACTAAGTTCATTTCATTCAAAGAAATGTCCTCATTGCCCAGAGAGTTTTCCTTTAGGCGAACAATTAGAAAATCACATATCATTATATCATGAGTTCAAATGTCGATACTGTGAAGAGGCTTTCAAATGTTCTGTAACACTTCGCTTTCATGAACTCAACAATCACAAAAGTAATATTTTCTTTTGTGAAGTCTGTAGCATTTGCTTACAGAGTGAGTCAGAAATGTATGAACACAAATATAAATGCGATCCCAAGTTTCCGTCCAAAGACCATATCTACAAATCTTATCCGGCTTCATGTGAATTTGAAAACTGTACTGAGGGAGGTCCATTTAGTATTCTACTTATAGACGAGCTTACAAACCACTACAAGGATAAACATAATGAACTTAGGAAGCCCATAGCATCCTCTTCTGTATCTGATCCTGATAAAAAACAAAACAAAGAGTACTTTTGTATAATTTGCAAAATTTATCTCAAGTCCAAGTTTACTCTCGTCACACATTGGAAGAAACAGCATTTAGGACGTTATTTTAAGTGTGAAGTTTGTTTGGAGTGTTTTTCTGTGAGCGTGAACCTTAAAAAACATTTGAGCGTTGTTCACAAAATATACACATCCTCAAAGCCTTCTCAGGATCCAATGGATGAGAGCGACACGAAAAGACTTAATTTATCATCGACACAGTTTTCATGCCCACATTGTGATGCATCATTCCCTAGTCATCGACTCTTCTTGGTTCATCGCCGAAGACACCACATTCGTATTCAATATTCCTGCTCCATTTGCAATGAAGCATTTTCTTCCCGTCAAGCCATAGTGAACCATAAGTTAACATGTGAAAAAGGCTTCCCATGTCAATCCCTAAGTTCAGACTTTGTATGCCAAGCTCCATTATGTTATAAATCCTTTCCAGAATTATGTCTAATCGACAATCATTGGGAAGGGTCTCATATGTCCTCCATTACGGATTTTAGCAAATGTGTCATATGTGCAAAGCCCACAAAGGGGCGCAAGGATTTTAAAGTTCATGTAATGAAGGTTCATCATAACTATAACTATACCTGCAAGCTCTGTGGAAAGAAATATGAACAATCCACTAATCTCCGTCAACATTGGAATGTGAGTCATCTGGGTTTAAGCCTTTCTTGTGCTTTTTGCAAAGAAAGTTGTACTGATTTGCGTCAAGTCTACAAACATCTCCTAATGAAACACATGTCTCCAAATTACAAGGCTTCCAGGGATATTTGTGACGTATGTGGAGATATCCTCGAATACTGGGACGCTTTGTCTGAACATAAACGAAGGAAACATTCATCTAAAACTGGATTTTCTGGGAAAGAGGAACCCATCGATGATTGCAGTGGAGAGGATCATGAGCTGGAGGGCTTTTCTCTTTGAATCTAAATCATAATATTATTGTTGCTTATTTAAATGATTAATATTAATATAATTCGTATAGTTATTATTTTCTCTTTTATTAAAATACACATTATTGTTACAATCTATAATCCTAAGTATAAAGAAAACTCAGTTCAAATCTGTTACATTCACAGCTACCTAAGGATAGATATACACGAATTGTTCAACTAAAAATATTGACTTGACTCAATGTTAAGCCACGTGTTTTGAAAGTTACCTCTGTTTCATTAATAATAATCATTAATTATTATTATTATTTGTTAGACATAAATAAGTTATATTTATTACTTTTTAGTTTGAGGCAGTAAGCTGAGAGTAATATTGCAAAAAGTCAAGTTCTATAGACCTGTTCTTTCAACTCTTTTTCTTCTTTTTATTGTTAGATCTCTTGGTTTTGCAGGAAATAATGGGTTTTGTGCTTTTTATTTTATGAACGAAGTATTTACATTCTTATATGTACCTATAAAACATTGCAAAAAAAAACAAAAAACAACAACAACCAGTCATTATTTAAACGATTATGATTATAGTCGCCATTTTGTAAAGATTATAAGATCCAAGGATGGATATAAATATGAGCCAATTATTTTGCTAGAAAATAATAAACATTATATAGTTTTTCTTCAGCAAAAAATATCAATACAGCACTAAATTGTTTCATCTTTTATAAATCAGACTCTCGGTTAAATATTTTTATGGGTTATATCTACAAAAAAAAAAGACCTAAAACCCCATTAAGGGGCATTTTTATCAGTTATAATAAAAAATATCTATAAATTAAATATTAAAATTGATTTATATCAACATAAAGATATTTTTCGTTCAAAAGATTATCAATAAATAATGTCTAATATTTAAATCATTAAAATAAAATAAGACAAAAAAAAAGTATATATATATATATATGTTTATATTTTAAGTCTAAATATTATTTCAGATAAATATAATCAGATTAAATGAGTAGAAAATGATCCTTTCAATATAATTTTGGAAGTCATTTTGATGTGGGTATGTATAATTACAAATATCCGAACCATTTTTTAAAGATACTCATGGAAGTAAACAAATAATGGAGGCTTATATTTTAACAAGTTCACAAAGTCAGGATCTGGAATACGTTGTTAATTTATTGAATCTCGCAACCTTTTACCCTAAAAAATACGTTAAAAGTCCCAAAAATCAGTTGGTAATTGTTAATAGCCAATTCTTTTCAATTATAGAAGTATTATTTAATAACGGTGGGAATTGTTCACTGCACAATAAGAACTTATTCGAATTCAAACAATCAGCGTTAAGAACACTGATAAGGGAAAAATAGATAACTGACAACAAAATAAAGTGTAATTTAAATGGATGATAAGTCATTTCAAACTTATAATTAATTATCAAAATATGGATAATTTTTTTACACATTTAAACTTTACAATAATAGATGATTCACAAAATATTTAGTACCAACTGGATTTAACAAAGCCATCATTTCGCATATAATTAATAATTATAAATATAGTTGAGAGATTAATGTTTATTTTAAATAAAAATATTTATAGACCAGTGCTTTCCAAACTTTTTAGATTGTGTACCAACTGAGAAAATATCTAATATCTCAAAGTACTACCATTATTTCAAACATCAAAAATTGTAAAATTTTTTGTATTAAAATTTTTGGATGACCTTTTTTCTTGACCTAATTTAATAAAATCACGCACTCCACATACCAAGCCTTTTGTGTAACACAGTTTTATAACTTCTATCATATAAGGTACACTTGATCAATTTGATTCATTATTACTCATTAAAACTTTGAATCTAGAAGGTAAAAAACTGTTGCATTTGAGATCACTATATAGATATACATATACATTATAGACAAGTTAAACCAATATTGAGCATCTAGGAGCCTTAGGTGAAGTACTAGTTTTGTAACCAGAATATAGATCCACGAAGATTAATTTCAATTATGTGTATAGATACGTGCTTCAGGACTAGGGCCTATTAAGCTTAGAGCTTAATGAACTGAAAATGTGTATTATTTTCTTTCTATCAATAGTTTAGTGGAGCTTAAAAAGCTTCTCAGCCCCGGAGCCTTGTTTATACATCTGTTTGAGTTTGGAGAGGGGCACAATCATTATTCTTAGGGAACACAGCCTCCATGTGCACTTTAAGATACAATAAGTTGTTTAAGAATTAGAATGGATTGAATCATAGGCGTAGGAGATGATAATTTCTTAAGGAGACAATTTTCATTTAGCTCAAATAACTAATTTATTACAAATTTGGGAATCGGATTTTTAAAAATTTAAGACTTTTTAATATGGTGACTTTTTTAAATAAAAAAAATTTTTTGTACCACCTTTTTTTATGTAAAGTACAATTCTGACATTTTTTAATTTCTGTTAAAGTACATTTTTTGGGATAGCCTAATTTTCAATAGGTGTTCTTTGATTAGGTTTACTTTATGGGTTTTTAATTTGAATTTATCCATTTATTTGGGGTTATTTTATAATAAAATAAAGATAAATTGATTCGCCAAATATTGTAAATTGAATATTGTTTAGTCTGCGTAAAATGGGGGGGGGGAAATTGCCTTGCTCTTCCCTCTCCTACACATATGGGTCAAACAGACTCATTAGTGCTTTAAAGGACTCAACTAGTAGTATTTTAAGGGTTAAAGTGAACCTGTGGTATTTTAAGGGTTAAATGAACGAACGGTGTCAATTCAGGAAGAACCTTAGATATGGCAAAATGAAGAAGTGTAGCTATATACTTATATAAAATGTCTCCCCATAATTTCAATTTATTTAAATGTTTTATCGATATCAAATTATGGTAACCAGAGCAATTTTCTTTATCGAGAGGGTTGTGTTTAGCCTTTATAATTTTTGCATAACTTTTTTTTATACAATTTTTTTTTTAGAGGATCTTACATAGTATATATACTAGCAGATGGTACCCACGCTGCAGAACTGAATAAAAAAGAATAGAAACAAAGAATGAAGGTAGAAGAAAAGAGATAGAAACAAGGGTGTACATGAGAAGAAAGGAAGAGGGGAGTGACAGAGATAGAGAGAGGTATAGAAAGAGAGAAGAAATATGAGTTTTTATTCCGTTCAAAACACCCCGTTAATGACCTAAGAGACCCCAAAAACATCAATGAAACGTGCTTGGTTATTTTATACGTTTACTCTGATTTTTAATTTTAATTTTACAATGATCCATTTGGCTGTTTTGGGTACCATATTTGATAAAACCAAAACAGACTTATAAATATAGATAAGATGTCTAATTTGTACAATTTCCTTATACAAGTTGTAACTAGAACTAAACTTTATATTATCTATTTTTTTGGACTGTCTTTTGCCACAAATATAACATATTTTGCTTACATTACATCCAATTTTCCGACTAATAGGACATTTTTATGAGGGAGTGTCGAAACAGATCTAATCTCAACTCCCAGACTCACAGAATAGAGCTGTTAATTCATTTTTACAAAGTTATAATTTGGAGTCCCTTTCATAACTTCCTGCAGATAGTTTTAAGATGCGTTAGTTATGAATGTGTGAATTATAATTCCTTTAGATTATTTTTCTGGGAGCATAATTCGGGGAAATAAACCTGTAGAGTGAGTATATGAATTATTAATTTATGGGAGTTTCAAAATGAAGTGGGTTTCCCACAGTATCATGATGATGGACTTATAATAAGGGGAATGAGAAGATTTCATACGACTTGAATGGATTTAATTCCCATATAATTTCTTTAAATATTGTTTAGCTAACAATTTCTTCAAATTTCGCATTTCTTCAACATAAAAAGGCTTCTTCCATCGTAATTGTAAAAATATGATAAATACAACATACATAAGTATGTATTGCATTATGTTAGGCATGTTATTATAAAACTACAAATATGTCAACGATTCGATGAAATGCATCTCAGGAATGTTGTAGATGCACATTTGATGTACAAATTTCAGCAAAAACAAATAAGTTGTTTAATGCGATCGTCATTATTAAATAAGATTTTGAAATATGTACTAATATTCGGGAAATCATGTTGTTTTCAGCTGAATCATTTGAATTGTAAGTTCAAATTACAATTATGTATTATCACTCATATCAGGCATGGTTACTGAGTTGAAAACGAGTGCTGTTCATGCTTTCTGTTTATTTTTGAGCACCTGAACGGAAAATTATTTCACGAGAAAAATCTTTGAACAGTGTTCATTTCTTCCTTCTTTTTTAGTATTCTCCAATGATATCTTTTACCTAGTTTTGCGTCGGTCCTTATTTATTCGGTTCAGTTCAGTCAAGTCTTAGAACCGGTCCTTAATATTGTCAGTACTATAGCCGATTAAACAAAGCAGGATTATAAATATATATATATTTTTTTTGGGGGGCGGGGGGGAGCTTTTTTTTGGAATTTTAAAAATCAAAATAGTTCAGAAATCAAAGATATTCACAAAAAAGTAAATTTTTGGAAAAAAAACTCAAAAATTAAATTTAGATTATTAAATTTTTTTAATACAAATTTCAAAATCCATAGCTATTCACAGAAAGTTAATTTTTTAGAAAAATATTTTAAATATTAACGGACTTATCTTTTCTTTAAAAAAAAAATACCTCTAATTTCGGGTCAAATTTTTTCATCCTGACTAACAAACTTTTCTGGTAAAAACCAAAAATTCTTTTTTTTTTTTTTTTGGGGGAGGCCTAGAACCCTTCCACATCCTCTGTGGTTGCCCCTTCAAAGGAGGAATAAGTTGAGTGACGACATCAAGGACGGAACTTTATCAGTTTTTAGGACTGATATTCAGGACTGAACAGGACGAGATTGCAGTCTTCAGTCCTAAATAAGGATAAACAAAACACTACTTTTATCACAGGAACTGAGCTAAAATTAAGTAACGGAACGACGCTCACGTGATAAGTACCATCTTCCACCTTCTCTTCGTGCTCTACGAAATGCCCTTCCCTATTTGTAAGTATTTAATTATACAAGACCTGTGAATTCACGAGGTGAATTCTGCGTAAAAACTTGCATTTGTCACTACAAAAAATAACTAAGAGACGTACTTCCAAATGGAGATCTCGAGAGAAAAATTGGTTTTTAGTAGACAATTCAATAACCTTTTTACCTCCATTAACCAATTTCAGAAAGCCATTCCCCCCAGATTACTTATAAAAGAAACATTAGTTTTCCAATAGAGCATTAGTCCGCTCAAGAAATCTTGAGCGCGCTCCCACTCAGTTTTCTAATTTTGTGAGTGCTCTCTCGCTCAATTAAAAATTAGCTGCACCTTTTCTTTTTTTTTTGCTCGCATAGGAGTATTTGAATTTGACAATTCTTTATGATTGCAATTAATTTCCATAAATTGTCATATATTACTTATTCCGAAAAATGAAGAGAATAAGGTACAAGAATAAATAAAACTTAAAGAGGCAAAATTCTATTAAAAAAAATAAATCCATAAATGATCATTCCAATGTTTTAACTATTAAATATTTGATTCATTGACAGAAGTTTTTTTTTCAAGGTTTTCATCTTTTAAACTCTGGCATCTATCCTTAAATAATTGACTACATTTCAAAAATACTCTTTCAATGGTAGCTGAGGACAGCAGTGTATAAATCAGAAGGTAACATTTGGGCTTGATTAGATCTAACGGCAATTCTACCAAATATTCAAATATCGTTTAATAAGAATGATTAAATTGACCGAATTCATAGACTGATATAATTACTACGTGCAAATAAGATACGATTCAGTGCTAATGGGTAGTGTTTCCCAAACAGTGTGTCTTGAGGCAAGTTCACGTGTTCCGTACGACTTGTGACAACCATAAATTATTTTAATAGCTTATAATAATCTAAATTATTGATTTAATTAAAATAGGTGGGTCAAGAAATTTTTATTTATCTTTTGGTGTTCCTTTGGACACAAAAAAGTTTGTCTTGGGGGACATTTATTACGAAGTTTCGAGTACTATCATCCAATTAAATACTGATCATTAGTTTGAGCTTGAACACAGGCTTATCAAGTTTTGAACTTATGTTTGCGTGAGGTTTTGAGATCTTATGTCAATTTACTACATAAAAATATAACAAAAGGGTTTAGGCTGGGAAAATTTGGTTACAAAAAGGAAAGATTTATCTTCCAACGTAATCTCCACACAGAAAGAAGAGGTGTCTTTGAGGAAACTGAAGTCTGAGTCTTCTTAGAGTCTTCTTCAGCTACATGAGAGGCAAACTCTTCAACCGAAGACAGCGGAGGCCCATAGATACAGCATAGAAAAAAAGATTCCAGCTTATCTCGTGACATAACTTCAACCGTCTTTTCTCGCAATCTTTAACATAATTCTTTAATTCTCCATTTTTTTATGTTAGTCTCATAAGATGCAGAAACAGAAAAAGTAATACAAATGAATATAAATGAGCGAAAATTCGAGAGATTTTACCGCTCTTCCAAAATGGTGAGAAAGCTCCCACTCTCACTCGTTATTCTAAACAATGAGTGCGTTCCTACCTTCGCTCAAGAGTTTTGAGTGCAGCTCACTAATGTTTTTTTCCCCAATAATAATATAATTACAGTTGTTTTTTTTATAGATAAAGGGATTATCTTTTTTTTTTGTACATAGATAGTGTTTTATCAAGAACTCAATCGTGCGGTCTTTCTGTTTGATCCTTCGCTACTTATCTGGGGTATGTATCCACCCCATAGCCAGAAATAGTATTGTAATATCTTGTGTGTATAATACTTTTGCTCCGTCTTCTATGTAAATCCTTAATTTATCATTGCCTTCTTTAGTTTCTGAGTTAGATATTAATACATCATGAAATTAATTATTGAGGCTTCAAAAAATGTACTGAATGTGCTCCTATTATTTATTTATCCCAATGATAAACCCCATAATAAAGTTAGAGAGATGGAAAAGGAGTGGGAGATTTCTTTTTCTGTATATATAAAACGTTTCTTGTTTGTTAATACTTTAGAAATAATCAATCCTCTACAGACTAGAGTCTACGATGTTTTACATTATTTTCTCCATCTACTACTTTGGAGGTTGATTTAGTAGGTATATAATAAGGTGGTAAAAGAGTATTTAATCTGTTCACTGATGCTTCATATTATATTATACACTTTTGTATAGTTATTTGTATGTGTTAGAACACAAATGAACTGAAAAAGTTTGCTCGGGCCGGTGGATTATGCATCACAAATAGGAATCTAATAAGAATTCTATTCATATAATAGATTTCCAAATTCACAATGCTTCATTATAGATATGTATAGCGAGGGGATTTTAAGTCTGGAGCAAGTTACGACCTCAATATCTTGGCAACCTTGACTTCTATGTTTATGAAAGTGTGCTGATCAGATTCAGTTGAAAAAACTGTATCAAATAAAAAACAAAATTTGTGAGATATCCTCCGAATTCGAATGCCGTGAGCCAATTATGGTGTGCCTCTTGACCAGGTCCATCCCCAAGGTCGCAAATAACTACACACATAACACTAGATACCTTAAGTTAATACTAAAAGATCCAGTGTTATGCTAGAATTTTAAATTGGTGGGGTTTGTTCAAATTGGATAGTTGAAACTGGATTTATTCCGGAATAACAAACATTTTAAAGATCTTTATGATTTGGGCAAACCCCTTTCACCACGATGTGTGGGGCGTCTTGGAGAGAGAGTCCAATGAACGTGCACATAACACTGTTGACTTCTTGCTGGGTGGCAGTGGTCAATATGGATAAGGAGTTCCTCATCAAGACCTTTGCCAGGTTCAGGGTTGGTTGGAGTGATTGATATCATTATGTACCCCTTCATGAAAGAGTAAAATATCTATGAATTGCTGAATTAGTTTTAAGGTGGTAAAATGTAAGCATTATCCTCAAATTTTCTGGTTTTAAAATCCCCACCCTGTTGATATGTATATAATGAGATTGCATTTCGAGGAGGGAGTACCATTAATTAATTATCATCTATTTCCTTAGAATTCGTGAAACTTCCCTCTCTCCTCAGTCATACTCATAGTGAATTCATACTTCCACATATTGATAAGGCATTTTTCTGCTGCAGTAGAGATAATTGACATACGAACCTCTAGTCTATACATCCCTAAATCGACTGCTGCTTATATTTGTAGACTCCATCATCATATGATATGATATGAACCCCTCAAAAACTAGACCAATGCAGCAGTGTCCATTGATGTAGGTAAAATAATATACATTTTAGTGATAGTGATCTGACCAAAATATATAAAAAAAGAGATTTTGTATCATTTATTTATAGGTAGAAATAACCAAACAAAAAAACCATTAAGGTAAATCATTTCCAAATTAGTGCTGAAAAGATTGACAGTTACATATACGGAATAGTAATGGTCAATGGTAGTGACTACTAGTTCTTGTGGGTATAGAAATATAAAATATTAATAAATTATACATTGTCCATTAATTTGACGCCATTGAGACGGATATTATTAATGACTTGAAAAAATGCCGGTTGACCGGAATGAAATTCAAAAATGAGTGAGTGTACATGCATGCACGCGTGCGGTTTGCCATCCCACGGCACAGCTAGGGATCAAATGAAAAGGAATTCCAAAAGCGACGGCAGGCAATAATCAAGAAAACTATTTCATCACATTGCTTAGGAATTATGTAGTCTATGTAGCACTGCAGCAAATCTTATTTCGGTTCGTTAATATAACGTGGATTCCTCATTTTCCCTCTTTTTTTTGTTTTTTTTTTTATTTTAAGTTTTTCCTATTAGACAAATTAGCTGTCATTGAGCGTTTAGTTTTCTATTAATAGGAGTCGATGACTGTTGTTGATATTTGTTTGTGGTGGTGCTTAATTTATTTTTACCTCCATTGAATCGAATCTAGTAAAATAATAATTATTAATAAATAATAATATAAACTTTATATCAAAGTGTATATTTTTGATACGTCTTATAAAGTGGTATATTTAACTGGCCGGGATCGAAGGAAACGAGTTTTTGTGTTAGTGTGTGAGTGTAGTATCTGTGTGCCTTTTTCACACTCATTTTTTCTTTAAAGGTTTTAGTTCTTTTTCCTCTAAAGAGCAGAAGAGGTTTCTAATCTGGAATAATGAGCTCAAATAACATGATACATTGTCCAGATCCGGACGAAATACCCATTTGTCCATCTCGAATACCCTGCATGCTCAATCCAGACTATATTGTACAAGAACGTCCTTCAAATGGACCTCCAAGTTATATAGACTCCTTCACCATCTCAGTGTTATTAAACATATTCCTTCTGGCCCTAACGACATTTCTTATCTACCGGTCATCAAGAAGGAAAGACAGAAGGGAGTATAATCTACCACATTCTTCTTCCGCCTCTCATCTTAAACTTCCATTCCATCACACCTCTTCCATACTTTCTCTGGAAGAGGAGGATAGGATCTCCATAGCTACTGTATAAATGAAAATGTTAAAAAAAAACCAAGTCCTCTGGTTTAACAAGTGTTCCTATCCCAAGGATTGTCCCCAATCGTAGTCGTCGCCAAGAGACGATACAAGTGCTATTTTTGTAACTCTTAGGCCCTGACTCCACGTGCAGTCACTCAAATCTTGAATCTCACGTGTGCTACTCATCCATAAAACTATTTATAAATGTGCTAATTTATATAAATAGCTACTATCATCATTATACAATTTAATTTTGTCGAATGTTCATGAGAATTGCATATACATACATACATATGTATCGTGCAAGAGTCCAAAACTGTCAGAAGAGATGTGCAGATGCGTGTACAATCTATTCCTAAACTTTTTTTCTCATTTTAGTCATTATACAAATATATTTTATATATTTCATATTCATTATTATTTGTAATTGTTCCTAGAAAACTTGTATAATTTATATTATTTTCTTACTCAAAGAATCTCTATCTTTTTTTTTATTATATGAAATATTAATTTAAATAAAATCATTTGAAACGAATTTGTTAAATTGTCTGCATAGAGTAAAGTATATAACATAAACATTCTTGCTTACTTTATTATCTATAATATTTGTCAATTGAATAAAAATATCTTATATGTATATTGTATACACACTTTAAACTAGTTTCTGGTGTTTTTCTCGTAATTCTTGGAAAATATAAGGAACGAGACAATTATCCTTGATGTTAAAAAGTATTCACGTGTATTCTGCCATTTATCTCGCTAGCTCTCTATGGGGAAGTCCAAATCAATGATTACTTATGTAATTAATGTGAGGATTTGGATAAATTGTTTATTCTTAAACCATCTTGGTTTTATTGTTAGTTACGAGGCTCTGTTATCTATTCATTTAAACAAATATATATGTAAAACCTGAATTGGTTATCCCAGCTAAAAATTCTATAACACAATTAAATACTCTACCTCTTTTGGTTTCCAACACATGATCCTTGAAATGGAAAAAAAATTGAAATACACACATGTATAGAAGTTTATACAAAGACATTTTTGATTTATGGGGTTTAAGTTGATTGACGGTCCACGAAGTAAAAATTGCAATTTGTAAAAGATATACCTATATATATATATATAAACATTTATAAATATCATCAACAAAGGCAAAAAAATAAAATTTGGTATTGATGCTGGAGATCCTTTCATTTTCAATGCTTGATTTTTTATTGTATAAGCAAACATTTTATTATTTTTACACAATATCGATGTAATTAATCTTTTTTGTCACAATTACAGGGTTTCAATGATTATTTATAGAGTTAATATAAATATCTAGTCACAACTTTCGACTTTTGTGTAGAGGACAATACCCAGATTTAGAAATAAGTTTAGTTTATTTTTAATTTGCCATTTTTGTACAAATTCTAGCTTAAATGAGCAATCTGTCCTAAAAATGAGGTACATAACAGGGAATGGACAAATGTCGGGAAAGATCAATATCTGCGAGATGGTGCAGATATAATAAATTATCAAATAAGTATACAAACAGCTAATAGCTGCAAGATAGCGTCACTATATCGAGTAGGGAGTATGTAAATAAATTATTAAATTATTAAACTAAACAACTCTCTTGCCCTTTTTTAGTGTTGGATCGGTCTAAAAAAACTAGAAAGACTACAATCCTATCAATCTGGTGTTAATGAACTTTATCAGTCCTAGAACCTGTCCTTATCGATCTTTTATGGTAACTTCAACAGCTGAAATTACCTAATTTACTAACTACGTAACAGGATGGTTATTATAATTTATATGTACTTGGTATCATTAATAATTTTTCCTCGTTTTTATGCTCTTCAATTCTTGGTAGGAGTGGAGAAAATACATTAGGAAATCAAGTCCTGGGATGGATCCAACTTTACCGATTTTAAATCAAGAATTTAGAGTACAGATGATAAGGATAATGTAATAATTGAATGTTCCATAGATGGTCGTTATATTAAAGATGAAATTTTTGACTTTTTTATTGAAAATTACAAAGTGGCTCATTATAAAGTTCAAATACCTATAGCTACATCATTGCTAAATACATAGTAACTAAATCATTATAATCGAAATAAATGATAGCATTAATTAGTAGTTGATAATTCAAATGGCTGATTTTGTAACCTACATACTAAAGCATTATGGGACGTAGAAATTGTAACTTGTGCAATCTACTAGTACACAACATATAAATACATGTTTGGATTTAAAACAAAAACTTGAATCATCTAATTTAATGATACTTCGTTTTTTTAAAGGTTCAAGACTTAATGGCAAAAAGTTGATTTGATCAATGATGGAAATACCCATGACTTCCTAAAAATAAAAGACAAAAAATACAAAATTGAACAATACATCTGATTATTTATGATGATGTTTTTTGGGTTAAAATAATGGGAGGAAGTCAGTAAATAAAAGAATCCAGGTGTTGGCCATCTGGGTTTGTTGTTGTGAAATCCGTTGAGAGCATTGTAATGTCTATATAGAATTAAGGCCAGATGAGACTCGTCTCGTACTAACATACATACCTAGGTATAATTATACTCCTGCTGATTTTTATTCATTACTTAATAGTATGTTATTTGAGAGCATGTCATTTTGCTACTCTTCATATATATATGGATAGTATTCGCATGTAATTGCCCCATAACGACAAAATTAATCAAATTCTTACTTCGTCGTTATTTGAAGGCAATAACAACCGTGTCGTAAACCTATTTTATTGCTATTTTTATTATTTTTTGATTATATTATTAATCAATGTTTCATCAATTGCCTTCTAGGCTTTTTAACTGAAAGAGGACTCCAACATCTATAATATAAGGAAAAAACCGGCTCAATATCTTGGTGAGAATTCCTTAATTACAATTATATGAGTATGAGTTAGATAAATGAAGCGAAAAATCCAAAGAGAAACAAATCGTTTTATAGTTACGTAACTCATATAGAATTTGAAGTTTTTTGGATAATTTCCAAGGAACTGGTGCTCCAACAACAACAACACCTCCGCCACCATCTCTCTAGCCCAGGCTATGCAGTCTTCTCAAGTTGATAAATGACACTCAATCAATAAAGTTGCATTTAATTATATAATTAAAAGATTGACTCATGATCCTTAATCTTCATAAAGGGACTTCCCCTACCTTAGAAATCTAATAACAACATGAGTAATATTATTTGATATCACGGATTTTGTTTGTATCTCTCTCTACAAATTGGGTTTTCCTTACTTTGTGTTATTTATAATTGAATATTGATTCATATGACATTCATTAGATATATCTGTGCAAATATAAAGTGTGACAAATATTTATCGATAAATACATTTATACGAAAATATTTGTTTTTATTTATAAAGATTTCTGAAATAGAAGGAATAGACTTTCTAGTTTCTATAATATATAAGTAGTGCATGGAGGAAATTAGGGTATGTTTTATGCAAGTCTTGAATTGATTTAAAATTTTTGTACTTCCTATCGATGATATTATTACATATACAGATATTAGAACCTCAGAATTCGACCACCTCAGTACTTGACATATTTAACACAAAATGACGAAAAAAAACTTTGCCACTGAGCCCAAACAAAACTTTTAAATCCGACTCTTTATTTATTTTCTTTGATCTTTTGATCTACTCACCATGTGACTTTTGTAAACAGTATAGAGTTTGTTGTTTAGTGGGTTTTAACTCTGGTTTTAAACCAGAGATTGTAAGGCTTTGATATATTTTCATTGTTTTTGGGGTTTTATGTACTTTATTTATATGCGTCCCAAGAAAGATATAACAGGAAATGTTTGTGTAAAAAAGACAATTTTAGGTAAAAACTTGATGATTGAGAATATGTATTAATCCGTTTTCAGTTATGTCTTATGGAAAAAAGTGATTCGGAACTCTACACCACTTCTTGGTACTCCTTCCGGAACGATTTAGATCAAAATGGTTTCCAGGGTTTTATAGTAGTATTCAATTAGGGTAAAAATATGCCAGGATCTGATTGGAGTCGAATTAAATATACAAACTCCTTAAAAATTATTAGTTATTTAATAATTGGGCAAAATATGTTTAGTAGTAAGGTCCCTTAATTGTCCCTCGATTTATGTACTATTTATTGGGAATAACTTTTATTTGATCTACTTGAAATTTGTGCATCATTCAACTATACTCTTTGCAAAATCATTTGGAATATTATATTAAATCAAAAAAGATTGAAATGACATTATGCAGAATAAATTTTTGAACTAACGTAAACAAGTGACATATGACCGAAGTACGAGCAGTAATTTTGTTTTACAAATGTCACATGAGTTTACTCGAAGGATTCCGAAGCAAATGAAAAGTTTACTCCCCATTTTGCTTATACATCCAAATAGGTCGAATGTTGACCAGGGATCTACTGTATACATATTATAAGACAAGAAGAGTGATATTTCTCATATCAAAGGTTTCGTGATTCCTCCATTTCCTGTTCCGATTTATCTTATAGAATATATATTACATTGATTTTATTTAGTATACTTATTAAATAATAATTGACTTATAAATTAATCAATTTATAAAGGAACCATTTCTCAGTTATTGCTTTTATAATTGATAGTAACCGTAAAATATAAAACAAGTCGTAGGAATGTCAGAGAGTGTATTGATATAAATAATTTTTTTTTTTTGTTTTTTCTATATTTCATTCAATGTCCAGCTCAATGTAAAATTTAACTAACAAATAAAACAAAACAATTATAAAAAACAACAACAACAAGGCAAGTAGCACTGACATAAATGGAGGTGTTAACACTTCCTCAATTAGGGTGATTAAAAATAATACAATAGGTTCCCTATCAACAATCTTAATTGTGTTTATAGGTGTTCTCTAAAAGTTGATTTCTCAAAAGTTTAAACAGTCCGATGTCCTGATTCCCTACTACCATTAAATGTATAGTTAAATGATATTTTAAGATATCCATACTTCTCTTAAAATTTTCCTCCTTGCAAATCAAAAAAACCTTTTTATCAAACACAAAAATTTTCTCCCCAAAGCTGATCTGTTACCCTTTTTTATTGGTCCAAACAGGAAAGTCCACGCTTTCTTCCCAAGGCCTAATTTTAATATAGTTCTATATGCCAACTCCCTAAATATTAATATTTTTGTTTTGTGACATGAAGTAAAAATAATTGTTTACTTTGATTGCTTAAATTCATGATCAAATTATAATTCAATTCCAAGAAAAAAATATATTTTACATTGATTCCATATCTTTATTCATTTTTTCGTTAAATTACTCATAGAATAAATAGATACTTTACAAACAATAATTAGACTCGACTTCTAACTCATAATCAATTCCTAAGATTGTACAACTATATGTTGCGATCATAGAGAAATAAATACAAGGTACCTAGAGAGGCGACAAGTTTGGTAGTATCCTGATTTAAATTTCAGCTGTTAATAAACAGGAATGTAGTAGGGAAGATATCAAACATTTAAAACAAAGTAGTTAAGCGCTCCTATTAGCTTGAGAAAATACCATGGCGCAATGTTTTAATATTTATTCGCAAGATGCCCCTGAAATTTTCGAGATAGGGTTTCTCAAAATGTAGCTATGTGGAGATGATTTAGTATTAATTGTTGAGCGTAATCTCAATAGAATTAATAATCCAGTTAATTAAATTGAAAAGTTTCACTTTCATGGTGACCCTTCCTACATGATGAAAAATTGGAGCAATCTTGTTCTTTCTAATAATATTATTTTATCAAAGGAGATTATTACCTCATAATAAAATCTAGCTTTTATTTCTTTAAATCCTTTTTAAGTCGTATCAGACTTTTAAACAGACTTTGTTTTAAAAACTGCAAGCAAATTTGACAAATCTAAAAACAATATCAGTAAATATGATAAAATGAAGGTTTGGATAAGTAGAATCAAAGATTTAAAACAAAGTAGTAAAACGGTCCTGTTAGCTTGAGGAAATACGGTGCAACGGTTTAATATTTGTTCGGAAGATGTCTGGTTTGGAGATTGAAGGGGGGCGGGGTGAACGATAAACTTTGTTTATTTCTTTATTGACTTTAAGTCTGGGACTAATAAAAGGTGTGATAGATCAGTAATTTTGCACGTGGTTATTTTTATTGTTTATTTGTAAGAGAAAAAGGGCCCCAAATCAGCTGGTAGTTATTCATTTAAATCATAAAAACTCTTAAGAACTTCCAAACTTTGATAGTCATATCAAATATTTATTAAAAACCTAGGTATATATTGGTATTTGTATATGATAAGAAAAATGTATTCATAAAAAAAATAATATAGTCAATATATATAAGACGAGGGATCAATGAAAAATTGTATTCTTGTCCTTTTGGTCAAAGGAAATTAAATATAGCATAAGTAAAGAAGGGATCTGCGTAAAGAAAAAAATTAAGTATAGCGATTAGAAAAGGAAATACGGTTGTTAAAGATGTTCTTTCTTCTTTTTGTTATAATTTAATAAGTCGTGTTTTGTTAAATGCAATAATCCCTCCATAAGAAGAATGCTCGCCAATCTTAGGTTTAAATTGATTTAAAAATACAAAATAAAATAAATATATATGAATTTAAATATAATTTTAATATTTTCCGTGCACTAATGCTATTTTAAATGTAGAAGGTTCTCTCTCTTCTTTATAACAATAATTCATTTTTTGATATTAACAATGGTCTTAATTCAATAGTATCATATGTATTTTGCTTTCACCTTCTCCTTACGCTCTTACAAAAATCTCATCTCTGATTATCAATTATTATTTCGTTTATTTATCAAAAAGGCCGTGTTTGATAATCTACACCTGGAGCCTTAAGCTGAGAGAAGAACAACTGCCGCTATTTTCCCCATATTTAGTCTCTATGTCACTAGTTCAGCAACAATGTATTTTATAATTAGGAAAATGCATAATAGATTGACGTCATCGTACTATTGTAACTAAAAATTGTAGTATTTTGAAATAGTGATTTAGTGCTAGAGTAGAAACAAAGTGAAAGGAATCCTACTGTTTGTTATGTTCTGGGATGTGTTTTATTAGTGCCTGTCTAAGGAGTCGTTTTATGATTATTTTTTCCAAAGATGGTTACAATTTTTTTTTGATTTTGAGTATAATTTTATGAAATAATATGTATGATTACTTTGTTCATCAATTATTTTCTATGAATTGTCTCACAGCACACCATTTACAAATTAATGAACTATGGAATGGTCGTGTATCACGACTAGCTATTTTATTTACTCTCGACAGTCAAAAAGGAAAGAAAATATTGATAAAAACAAACATACATAATTTGACATCGGAATCCAGTTAAATATGTCATACCTTTAGGTTGCAAAACACAAGCGAGACGTGGAGTTTAATAAAAAAGGTAATCGCCCCTCTTCTTCATGTGGAAGTTGCTATATACAATTGTGCACAGGATAGATATGTATATCTCTACCGATGAGATCTAACTAATTATTAATAATAAAGTAAATGTCCAAATCATAAAATTAGACAATAAATATAATAATCAAAAAAATGTTAGAAATAAATCCATCTTAAAGATTTAGAGCAAAAGCTAATTATGTAGTAATGTCCGGCGATATTACTCCTTATTAAGAGCATCAAAAGACATTCCCCCTATTGATGCTTAAACAACATACTATTATCATGAAGGATATACACAATTGCTAATTATAATGCTACACCCAATGCAACTACCCCCTTTGTTGTGACCATTTAAGCACTTGTTTTTGCCTTTTATGAGTTTTCTTAATACCATTTCTTGGAGCCTATCAACCATAGCTAAGTCTTAAGTGATAAAAAAAGTAGCATTTATTGACTATGTAATATTGGAAAACCTAATGATCATACCCAAGTCTTTAAGAGAAGAAACTAGTCTCAGACAAACTAGGTGCGAACCATCCAAAGCTACTAACCCCGTTGTTGTCACCATTTAAGCAGTTGTTTTTGCTATTTAATGAGTTGCGTATTATAATTCTTGATATATTTAGCTAAAATAGAATCATATTTTATGGTTAGATTTAAAAAAAATAGAATACTTATTGTTAGATAGTATAAAATTCAGAGTTCCATTTTGAAATTAGTAAATATTTTATACTTTTTACTGATAACTTGATCGTCATTTGGTGTGGATGACTCAAATTTTTTTAAATGAATTTCTATAAATGACATCAGTACCAACATCTTCCATTAATTTAATGATGGTTCCTCGTGAAGGGATAGGTTTACCCGTGTATTTCTCCATAAATTTTTTGAACGTAGATGATTAGCAATTGAATTCAGGGTATATACATGCAATAAGCATCTTTGTGAGATCAGAGTTAAAGTTTGACTTGATGTATTCATCATTAACTTGATTTTTTAGATGAATATTCATGCTCTTGATATGAGATGAGGATAATGAGTGGCGTGTAATTCTAGACAGGGGACTAAAGGCACATTTATATCGACAAATCCGACAAGCCATCTGTTTTTTCATCTGAATTTTCCAAATTCCTGGGCCTCCATTTTCATAAATCCAGACAGAAGGTGACGTTATTTTAGGCATTTTATTCAGTTCTCTATCGACTATCAGCATTTAATATTATATTAATATTGAATAATAAAGGCACGAATGATAACGTTCTTGATTGATAGAAGAAGATGTATATTATTTAATCAATGATGCCATGCGTATTTATTTATTTCTCCTCGCACGCTTTTCTAGTCTTACCAAAATTATAACCCTTAGTTATTACTAGCTAAAAGGATAAGTTTCAGAAATAGAGGATAGTTCTTTGCTCTCTAAAGATGAAATAATTTCGGAAAATGGAAATTGGAGAAGGCTCAACTAGAAATAATATCAAGACAAAAAAAAAAACACCAGAAGATTCCATATAACTGGGTTTATCACATCTACATGAATAAGGTCTGGTTCTACTTCTAAGAGAATATTTGCTGATTCAAGGTTGTCATTTGACAGTAAAAAAACTCGGTAAAAAACACAAAAAAATTTAATATTTCAATGGTGGTAGTCTGTTTTATTTTAAAAATTAATTTCTTCATTTTTGGTTTTGAGAAAATTATCATGTCCCTTAACTCTTACGTCCATAACAGCTCCATACAGACTTCAATTAATCTTAAGCCCATTTGTCGTGACTAGACTTAGGATTTATTACCGATCGCTCAATCGCTCAAAAAATTACTCATTTTAACCTTCTTGGAAAAAAAATGCTCATTTTGTGGGAAAATTGCTAATTTTGGTAAACTGGGATAAAATAAATATAGAATATTTGTGTTCTAGTTAGATTACACAAGAGCTCTTGAGTATTAATTGATGTTATTTTTTCCGAAAAAGATCCACCTAAAAAAAACCTCCTTCATTAGGCTCTCATATTGACTGTTAAATAATCTCCCTTGAATTTGGAACAAATGATTATCACTTTTCTGTCAAATTGCAAAATCCTTCTATTTATGCAAAAAGTTGGAATCAAATGTGGTCTAATAGGACTCTTGAAGATCACAACAACTTCATATTTGCTCCAACTTCTAATGTGGACGTTGAATGTATTATGTATTATGTTTAAAACTATCAATACAGTTCGAAGGCAAAAACGGAGGGATATCTTTTTAAAATCTTGATTTGTTCATATAATATGGCAAAATTTATGAATAAATTATCCTTATAAAACTGTATTTTTCTTTACATAAAATTGCTCAATTTTGATATTTGTGTGCACATTTAAAAAAATTAGAACTTTTTTTTACTACAATATGTTTGCAGGATATGAAGTCTTAGTTATCTTCTTGCTCTGTTTTGTCTCTTTTTTGCCTTTCAATTAATTACTGAAGCCATTTTATTGGTTCTAACCCAGGTAACTAGAAATACAAGGTATGCCAATAACATACATATGGCCAGCCCTCTTTTCAAATTGTTGTACCGTACAGACCACAAGTCAAACTAAATAGAAGAATTGTTTTTTTGTGACGTCAGAGTCGATAATAATATATTGTTGAGCCATCGTTTTAATACTAATTATTAATAAAGTACTATTATACTAAATTCATAAATTTATATTGTGACTGGCGATGGAGTTCCACAATCAAACTTGGGGTTGTGGAGTTGCCATTTGTGTTTCACCAAATAATGTGGTTAACCAAAATTTCCCTAAGGATTGCTTAAGGACAACGGTTTGGGAAAAAGCCTGACATCGAAAGGGGCGCCTTGGAATTTATGAAAATCATTTTGAGGAAAACAATTATGAGAGAGATTTAAGAAATGAAATATTGGGCTTGCCTTTAAAAAGGAAATTAAAATCGAATGCTATTTCTTCCAAAAATCTTGTACCATGAGAAAAACCTCTGCCGACCCCAAGCGAAAGGGAAGCAAAGAAGAAAAGAAAGGATTTTGTCGATTCCATTTTGAAGGCAAATTAAGAAACAGCAGCAAATTTCCATCATTTTGCACCGGCTGTTGTTCCTGATGTTGTTGAGCTTGAATTTGTAGAAGCCTCCGTTCAAACGCCCTTAGAAATAGCTGGCACATTGTTTTGAAGCAAGGTAAAAATATATCACCCGTCCACTCAAACTTATACAGCGAAAACGACCGATTCATAGAGCCAAGCGTGAGGATCCCTGACTTTAAAAATAAATAGATCAACCATGAAAAAAGAAGATCTCTTCACTCAAGAACTCAAGTCCCTTAGGAAAAAAAAATCAACAACTTCAGGAAACTGTTAAGACCCTCCAATCGGAAAGCAAGAAGCTAAAATATAGATCATATTTTCAAGAGTCAATGAAAGGAAAACTTGAATTTTTTTTTACTAAGGTTCAAAGTAAACTTTTCGTCAGCGGGAAGAAGTCTGGTAGATGGAATAAAGAGGATATTATTCAAGGACTGGTACTTAAGTCTCTCTCCTCAAAAGCTTACGGATACGTTCAGTCCAGTGGCCTTTTTCCGGTTCCTTGTGTATCAACATTAAAAAGGTGTTTCCGAAATTTTAAAACAGTGCCTGGTGTTCAGTCTAACATTATTGAAATTGTCTCTCAACAATTAAAATCAACAGAAGTTCCAAATGGAAACCTAGCCGTCTTATGTTTTGATGAAAGGAAGATCAAGGGGGAAGCCTGCTTATTCTATTCACGATCAAAGGATATATGTTCCAAAACAAAATATTCAGGTATTATGCAAAAATCGTCTTTCGTAGACATTCTTTATTTTGGAATATACTACTAACAGCTTGAACAGCAAAATTACAGCCTTCATTAAAACCATTATTAAATTATATATATTCTATTTAGGCGAAATAAAATTGTGGACCGTATCAAGATTTCCTAAATTAGTATTTTATCTCTCAGGCATTCTATTTAACATATGACTGGTTAGAAATAATCAATTCCAAAATATTTTGCAGCTAAATCAAGGTATATATTTTCAGCTTTTTTAGTCATCATATTTCGAGAAGGATTAACATCAGTCCTAAGCTATCAGAGGCCATTGTATAAATTGGAAAACCTAACAGACTCTTTTTTAGTATTCCACAAGTGAATTTATACATTAATATATGCTCATGCTTCGAGCTACGTCCAGATTACCTATCCATGATGATGTCAACGAATAAAAAGTTCCATTTTATAACTCCAGGGATTCATTTTGTATCAGTGTGGTTCAATTATCAACTCTTGAACATTTACATAACCAACAAAGCAGTTATCATTTCAAAAAATATATTAAAAACTTAAGAAAACAGTTTCTTGGTTTTACATTTATAATGCTTTATTAGGTATATATGATATTCCAATCAGTTAGATCTATATATAATATTGAAGGCCTTGGATAAACAGGGTTAATAAAGTCGTATGTCCTAGCATTCTTTTAATATATGTCCTAACTATAAGTTAGTATATATAAATATGTACTACTTGTTTTATTTTTTTAAATATTTGCTTCGATGACATTCAGTAACAATTAATCAATAAAAACTATAGTATATTTGCTGGTATTACGACCATTTAAAAAATAAATTATTTTTACCATAAATAGTTATAAAATCAATCGTCTATTTATTGAAAAAAATTTGATGATCTTTCCAGATATGAACATTTATATTGATAATATTTCGATACAATATTTTATTTTCGTAGATAAATAATATTACTCTTATTTTATGTCTCGAATTCAGGTTATATTCATTCGAGGATTGATATGTCCTTGGAAGCAACCCATTTTCTTCGACTATGATTGTCCTGTAACAAAGGAACTACTTTTCAATGTTATTTTAGAATTGCAAAATAATGGGATTCATATTATTAAGATCGTTTCTGATATGGGACCCAAAAATATCTCCCTTTGGACAGAATTAGGATTATCTACTCATAATTTTTCTAATCTATTCAACAAAAATAAACGTGTATATACGTTTGCAGATGTCCCTCAATTACTGAAGTTACTCAGAAACAATTTCATTGATAAGGACTTTCAATTAGAGGATGGAACTCTCATTTTAATCGAGACAATTAGAAAACTATTAGATAAGAATAATGTGGAGCTTAGAATATGTCATAAATTAAGTTCTGATCATTTAAATGTAGTTGGAAATGCCCGACAACGGGTTCTGCCAAGCGCTTAATTATTTAGTCATGCAACAGCTAGTGCCATTTGACTTTTAAATGAGAAGGATCAATCTAAACAGAAATTTACTGATTTTATCGAACTTGAACTTGGTTTGATGTCATGAACAGTTTGCAACCTATAACAAATAAAAGTTTTGGATGTGGTTATGGTGTTAACTGGGAGGAGCATAGGGGAATTCTTCTTTCAATGATAAATGCGATAGGAAAAATGAATTAAATTAAAAGAAATGACAATAACAAAATTATTCTATCCAAATCATCTATCTTAAAGCATTACCAAAAAGGCATTATTATTTCAACAATGCCTATGATAGCGTTGTATGACGATTTGAAAAATGAAATTCAGCATCCCTATGTATTGACATCTCGTCTAAATTAGGATTGCTTTGAAAACTTTTTCTCCAGAATTAGATATATTGGTAGAACTAACTCTCATCCTAATGTTTTAGAATCAATAGATCGATTTCTTATTATTTTAATCAGTTGTTCCGAAAAGTTTATTTTTGAAAAAGTTAACTTTCGAAATAACGATCACTCTCATTCTATGATTCAACAGGTCACAGGGGGTATATTGGATGAAAAATATTTAAAAGAAAGTTATGAATCTATAACAGAGAAAACGTTCGAAGACATTGAAGATTTGGATTTTTACAATATTTTTTTTTTGAAGAACAAGAAGAATACAAGGACCCAGAATCTGGTACTGAAGATTAAAATATAAACTATAATGTAGGAGATTTTGCAAGTATTCCCAACAAAATCAACTGTCAGGAAGAGGGACTTATATACTTTGTGGGGTATGTGGCCAAAAATCTCCTCCCAAAGGTCAATAGAAATGCAAGGTTAGACCAACATATAATTGGGCATTCTAGAATTTTCAATCTGATGTATTGTACCGACTTCTGGACAAGACAGGCAGATTGTAACAGAACACACAACCACTCATAGTCTATGACGTCACTATTTGCTAGAATTTTCAATTTAATGTACCATACTGACTGCTGGGCAAGAAATACAGATTTTGACAAAACATGCAACCACTCATCCACTATGATGTCAATATTAAAAGCGTGGTGGAAGTCAAACATCATTCGTACACGCGTTATGGTATAACCTTATATTTCTATTAACCTTGCTTCTCCCCGAAATTCCCAACATTAGGAATCCATACCTCATATCTTAATGTTCCGCCTAGTCCATGGCTACAAACTTTATCATGAGGGGGATTAATTCAATCATCTCAAGAATTTATAAACTCTTCAAAGAAAATAGAAGACAAATTTAATCAATCCCACGGCGACTATGTCGATACTAAACTATTTTTTATGGATAGACTGAAAAAAAAATATTCAAAGTAAATACCCTAATGAACTTTCTGAAGTTATAAAAAATTATACATACTCGAACATTTATTCGATTAAAATATATTAATAAATTAAATAAGAGTGCGTAAAAAATAAATTAGCTATGAAAATAAGAAAGATGACATATTTTGTGTGTTAATTTTTAAAGTAATTAAATATGAAATTTTTATCCTATTCTAATTTATTTTTATTGCAAGTTATAAAGTAATTTATGTATATATAGTTTTAAAAACTGAAAAACATTTTATTCTTAATTATTAATTCATAATTATGTGTGAATTCAATCAATAAGTTGAATAGTATATCGACTAATACGTCACTAATACTATCACCGAGGTTGTTGTGATTTATATATTATATTATCTCTCTAATATATTCTCCTTTTCTGTGGTGTACGCCACATGTGCTTATTAGAGTATATTCAGTTTTTGTCATATACTCTAAGCCAGGGGTCGGGTAACTTTTTTTAACATTAGCCTAAGTGAACTTGTAGTAAAGTTAACATACCCACAATTAGTTCATGAGTGTCTGCAGGATTATATATATTCTTTTTTTTTTGGGGGGGGGGTGAATTTTGGGTGAAAAATTTAAAAAATTAATTTTTTTGCTCCACAGCATTATTTGATCGAATGATTAAACAGTCCTTTTTTATGACATGGCAACATCCACTACCATGTTTTCTTACGAGTTTTTTTTTTTTCACATAAGTAATTAATCAAAGCTTTTGATTTGATCAGTCATAAGTTTATCCTTAAAACTGTGAAAAAACTGCTGCCAATATGTTTCTTCAACCATATTCGTACAGTTTTGTCCAATGGGACTTCGTTTTTTTTTATTGAATGGAACCCAGAGTAAACCCATAAACTTAGAGCAAAGCTGCATACGAGGGGTTCCGATTAATCGCCTTTCTTTTTGTAACTGCAATGACACATTGAAAACTTTAATTGAGTTGTTAATACAAGGGGTTTTGGGATTCGTATTGGAGAAGTATAGTACTTAGTTGATTTATATGCGGTTTACTTATGAATGAGATAAATTCAAGTCAACAATTGGAAAGGGTGAGTTCAAATTATTATATTTGCTTCCAAAAAATTCACCAGGGTTTCAGGAAGGAGGTTGAATTTTGAAAAAATTATTTTCTCCCTTTAGGTCATTGGCATCTTTCATATGATTGGAAAATAAGCGGCTGTGTCATAGCTAACACAGTCAATCTCTTAGGTATTGAATGGAAAGGGGATGGACCCGCTCATTCTAATTGAATCGAAATTAACTCGAAGGCTCGTAAGTGGTGCCTCTAGTAGAGGAGACTTAATCTTGAAAATAATAATGCCAAATTTATTCCTCAAATTATATATATTGCTACTGCTATCCCCTCGGTCGGGAGGAGTCGTTAGTGGAGGAAGATAATTTGTAAGGAACATTGTTTTTATAAACGTAACATCCTTGTCCTAAAGAAGTCACTGCCTTAATTAGGAGGATGACTTGTTTTAGTAGCTAAAGATAAAATTTAACTTGAATTGATAAATTTTACATACGATTTTAATTATTTAATTTTTGTCATTAACCTTTCAAATAATTGCATTCTCTATCTATTGAAAGAATGGGCAGCTGCTCAGAGAATTATCAGAAAAATATATCTGGGTTTAATTCAAATAATACGATCGACATCCTTCGCCAAAATCTGAACAAAAAACATTTTTTCCCCTTGAAAACTAACTCCTTGGTACCTAAAATGGGCCAACATAATTTCTGTTTTTAAGGAGGTTAAGAAAAAACTCACTGATTTTATATCTTATCTAAAGCTTGATAAATCTGGTGTAAACAAATTGTACACTCCTTAAAGATGAATGATGGCAGGAAATTTACAGCTCAGTTTATGATGACGGCAAAGCTTTCAAAGTTTTCAAGTCCTTGCAAAGACCGTGGACGAATATATAATGATGGTATCCACGCTTTATTTTGACTGCCCGGTTAATTCAACAATAAAAAAATTTCTTATACTCAATTATATGTACATAGATAAATTTCAAGAAGAGGCAATTAAAAGATACATTCTGTTCGGTATTTTCTCTCTAAGGACCAAGATCTCACTAGAAGAAAAGGCAATAAACGCCTCTCTTAGTAACTATAGTTCATTTACAGCTTATAAGTTTACTAAACATTGGTTTAATATCAGATCTATACAAATTGCTACTGCTACATGATACACTTTACTTTCATTGAAGACCCCTACCTCCGATAGGGCATCGCCGAATTTACATCCGATTTAATAAAATACCTTCCACAGATTTTGGTGTGATATGAAATGGCTTTACATTTTATAATTCGTCAATATAAAATCCCATTAATGAATGAGATTATATATTAAAACAGGCTTGTGAACGGAACACAAAATTGAAAGACGTTTCATGGAACGTGCCTTCAATAAACGGAGCGGATTTTTTTTTTTGAATGCTGAACATTAAAACTAAAAATAAGGTTTTTATGTTGTGTTTCAATAGTACTTACAAAAAAAATGAAACAATCTAAGCTTATATTTTTTCTTACTTATTAAAATATGATTTAAAGGGCTTATAAAGCAAGGCCAAACTCTTGGGAGACCTATTTTGTGCCAGTGGTACAAGGGGGGAGGGGCGGGGGGTTGTACTTTTGAACGTTCCTATCGAACATGAAAGTTTATAGTTCTCTACCTTACCTCGAACATATGAGCTTGACCAGTTCAATAATTCTGAATCATGGCTCATCATTTGCCCGTAAATATAACCAAATAGTCCACTAAAAATCCCTGAGGACTCTTTGATGAAACAACAAAGTCATGTACTAAGATCTTCCGATATTTACATATTATTTCTTATTTTTGGTTCTCTTTTATGTACAGTGTGCGACAGCGAGACAGGACCACTTAGCGTAGGTTTCGAAAAATGACTTCATCAAGAACAACTTAGTTTTGAACGAGTATTATTATTCAAAAGAACAATAATTACAAAGTTATTTTTCGAAATGACCGCCCTCTACTGCCATCATGGCCCGAGCCTGGGACTGAAGGCTACAGACACCTTGACAACGCGGCCCCCAGAAATGGAAGCCCACGGCCTCACAGAGGAGGCCTTTAGTGCGTCAACAATGGGATGGGAACGACACAAGCCCTATTTTGACATAGTCATTGTTGAGAGGATTATTTCCAGAAATCTGAAAAATTATCCTAGAGCCATTGTGCATTTTCCTGTCATTGTGTCTTGGGAGGGGGGTGGAGGTGGAGTCCTGTTGGAACACATAGTTTCCTTCTCGGTAGTTGGACTTCCACCAGGGAAGGACTACCTCCTCGAGGACGTCTTGGTACCCCCTGGCCCAGATTTTCAGGGCTTTTGGGAACTAATACGGGGCATCCTCTTCCCGTCTGATGACACGATTCCCAGCATCATCGCAGAAGCCGAGAACTTAAGCTGATTGGCCAGTAGAATGTCATCACAAGGCGGAGTAGCGGTCGTTCTTGGAGCTTCTCGACTAATCCACGGTCTAGTTTTTCTTGTCTTGCTGGTGTGCCTTGTACGAATAAAATCGGGTATTCTTCGCCTTTTGGTCTCCATTTCGACCATGAATTAACAGATTTTAGTCACTTGTAGCTCTTTTTAACACTATTATTCACTGAATTATTATGTTAAAAAATCTTGAAACATAGTTATTAAATGAGGACTCCTTCACTCCCAAAGTGGAAGTGGCGATTTGCTGTTGTACACTTTATATAGTACTACCTTATGATTGGAATACAGAACGGAACAGAACTAAAATGGCTGAACGCTGATTTTTTTTTTAACAGAACGCCAAAATAGAGGAACGCTTACAAGCCTGTATTAAAGTATGTATTATGCTATTCTGTTTGTTTATTTTATTGTATTGATGTAGTTTTAATTGTTTTTCTTTTTCGATAACCATTTTGTTGTTTTTGTTATGAATAATGAGGTTGTATTAGATGATATTTTTTTTTTATAATGTTAAATTATGTTTTTATATGAACGCAATTATTCTTTAAATAAAACCTTGATGATAAGAAAAAAAAAATTATATATAATATATATTTTTTTCTTTTTATTCCTTTGATTGATCAGATGGAGTAGTACTGATTAAGTATAAGTATAGTATTACAATTTATTCCTCCTGACCTACGAATTATCTATGAAATCAATGTACGTAATTGAAGTAGTGAGTATTGAACCTATGTACATGGAGTTCAAGAGAGAAAAAATTTCCCTAGCGCATTGTTGATTTAGCTACGTCGCTCCATCTTGTATTTCATAATAGCAAAAGGAATTTCCACTTTAACGTCTCCTTTTAATCATGAATTGTAAAAAGATCCTAATATTAGAGCTTCAATTTTAAATATATCAAAGAATTGCTCTAAAATTGAATCTTGCATTACAATGGGCAATTCATGTAGATAATATTATTTCTCAACTCCTCTTAACTTAGAAACAAAAAGGACTTAAAACCCTAGATCAGCACTGAACCCATTTACAAATGTATCTTATATGTATATTAGTTTTCAGGCTGTCAAATGTATTGTTGGGTATTAAAGAGTGTTATTACATTTCAAATTTGCGATTATAATTGAAAAGTTTTATTCGAAACCATAAATATTTATTTCTCTCTTACAAATTGAAACTCAAAAACGAAAAAAAGGAGATAACTTCTTGAGCCGAATCACATTGTGAGAATTTAAGCCTTCGAATGAGCACAAACAAAATAATAGCTTTTTTGAATAAAAGGGGCAACGATGTGAGGTTGTGAACAGTGTAAAAACCTTTTATAGCTTTATCTTATTCTTTTGTCACTATTAAAAAGATGTCCCACTCTCCAGATCCAAATCCCGGAATGTAAGGGCCAAGAAAAAAAAGCAACTAAATAAAATAAAAATTAATTATTCCTTCACTCTCAAGGTGTAGTAAAGGAAGGCCGGTAATAAATTATTCGAATTGAATTTGAGTTTATTAAAAAGAACAAGTCTTCAATAGCTCACCCTCCACTCAGAGGATAGAGATCCTTTCATGTATTTTATTTGCTACCCTGATTAGATGGATGGGATGATTATCCTGGTTTTAGATTTTCTTGTTTTATAAATGTACTTTTATATACGTACGTAATCTTTCTACCTATAATACTCAATTGCTCTTATCTCGAGAATATACCTTTTTCTACATACTACTTCAAGATTCCTTATTTATTCATAAATTGGCTACAATCTATTTTAAGTTCCACCTTAATACCTAACAAGTGAGCTACGTTATCTCTGTGTGGAGTTGGAGGTCGTGGAAGGAATGGAAGAACTGGAGAGGAAGAAGAAGGCCGAAGTAGCCACCATAGAGTCTAGGTACACTTGAAAGAGGGTGCAAATCTGTGTTATATCAAGACACGCCCCCGTAGGAAGGTCTATGAAGAGCTTTTGGACATGGTCGCTATGGGAAGATTAAGGGGTGTGGAATCAGCTGAATGGGCGTCTCCCATTGTGTCAATACTGAAGTCAGATGGCAAGGTCAGGATTTATGCTGACTTCACTCATACTATTTCTTCTGTGATAAATACTCAACTCTATTCACTACCACACACAGAGGAGGTGTTTGCAGATCTTGCAGGAGCACAAGGTTGTATTTTACGAGGTGCTACGAGCTATATGCTCTCGATGAAGAGTCTAAGGGGTTTCTCGTTATCAATACGCCGTTGGACCTCTTCAGGTTTAATGTACTACCCTATGGATTGGCATCTGCTCCAGAAATCGTGCAAGCAGCATAGGAGAAGTTATTTCAAGGGATCAAAGGTGTCATGGTCTATATATAATATAGATCATGTATTGGTCTTCTTGAGGAGTAAGGAGGAGCACATTAGAACTTTGGAGCAAGTATTTCGTCGTATTTAAGATGCTGGGCAAGGATCAAGGCAAAGAAATGTATCATTGGAGCGAATGAACTCACTTACCTTGGATTCAGGATTTCAAAAGAAGGTCGCTCCGTAGATCCGAAACTGATCCAACCTGGTCTCGATTTCCCATCTCCTACTGTGTGTACTAAAGTAAAGTCCTTTCTGGGATTGGTGCAATATTATAGAACTATCATCTCTAATCTCTCCATGGAGGTAGCCCCTCTATATGAAGTTACAATGAGTGATTGTAACTTCTCTTGGTCGGAGAAGTGCGAAGTTAGTTTTCAGAAAATTAAAAAAGCTTTAGCTAACTCTCCCTTTCTCACACATTATGATCCTTTACGTCCGCTCACACTTTTCACTGATGCCTCCCTTGTTGGATTCACAATTTATTGAGAAAGTGGATCGTCTGTTGGCTTTTGTTTCAAGGAAACAGACAGCGGCTGAAATCAACTACTCTCAGATTGATAAAGAAGCGACAGGGATTGTGTACGGCCTGAAGAAGTTCAAACGGTATCTAATGAGTCGGCATTTTAACATAAGGACGGATAATAAATCCATGGTATACATTTTCAACAACAGAAAAGAGTTACTAGGAGTTGTGTCTGCAAGATTGTCTCGATTCGCTATCCTGCTTTCTACGTTTGACTATTCAATAGAACACACAACCTTTCAAGAATTCCTGTTGACGACGTCATGCCAGAAGAAGATCCCACGGATTCATTGATGGTCCAAACAGCAGAGTCGTCTATCCTCGGTAATGTACCTCAGGACAGGGAACTACTCAAAGCAATTGAAGGTTCCAGAACTGGAGATCGGAAAGATGTGCCTGTGAAGGGGTTAACCATAGGAATAATGAATTTTCATAGAGAAATTACCTTCTTTTCTATTTAATACTTAAGTTAAGACAAAAAAGATTGACATGAATAAGGTGAAATGAAACACTGTGCCCTAACCAAAGAAAACATATGATATTTTTTAGATACTCATTAATATAATTTAGTAGAACTCACATAAATACTTAAAAAAGCCTATAGTTTTTAAAAATCGTTTAATGGTTTAATAACTTTATTTAGTCGTCTAATAGTAATTGATGTACTAAAATAACAAATACAGAAGGAAAATATAATCAATTGACTAATTATATATATACATAACAATGATTTCATGAAAAAAAAAATGATTTGAAAGAAATTATAAATATAAGTACTGGATTCGAGTACTTTAACTCGACAAAACTTAATACATCAATAATTAAAAAAGTTTTCGGTGATGTATCTGCAACCCATCTAAAAATATCAAAAACTATTATTATTATATAACTACAGATTCCCAGTGTTGGTCTTTAGTTTCGTCGGACGCCCTTTTTTCTATTTGAAGGAACCTAGTGAGATGGCTGGAAAGATCAAGGTGCCATATGATATTGTAGAGAAGATTCACTTAATGTCTTAGAGTGATTACCCGACCAATTGCAAGATTTGCTTAAGTTCCTTAGAGTTTCAAAGTAGTCCAAGGAATGGACTTTCTGAGTTTTACTGAGTTTGAAATAGACTGTGAAATAATAATTATAGTTAGTATTATATTAGTAAATGATATTCCAACTTTAAAGCTCAAACTATGAAGATTTCCTTATCCTATTCAATCCTCAAAACTCGACAACTCTACAGATCAATCGGGCAATTGTATTTACTATTTATCAACCACTAAAAAAGGTGCTTTATTTCGGAAGGGTCTTGAAACTATGCTCTTCTTTCATTCCTTGGGATCCAAAATCCTCACAGTAATAGGAAGATGGTTCATTGTCACATAAAATCACAAAATATGCATAAGATATAAACAAAAATATTGAAAGATAATTTACTCTCGAGGCACGGGGGGGAGGAATACAAGTGAAGGGTCGAAGCGAGTACAGCAAAATCTATGATTGTGATAACTGATAAGTTAAAGAAGTATTTTGATATATTATATCATATTCATAAATACATTTAGACTTTCATGGACGAGGTCTCCATCTTGACCTATAACTCTAGTACAATCCTTGATGTAAGTAGAGATTGCATTTGTATTTTGATGAAGTAATGTAGTGCATATGACTGTCAATGGTTCTTTGCAACCGAACGTAGGAGTAGCATTCTGTGATTCCTTCCCAATGCATTGAAAAATACTTATTATAATTAAGGTTTGAAGAATTGTGATTGTCTACCTTGTTCACCTTTTTGTTTCAAATATCTCAAAGCGGGAATGTAACAGTAAAAAATTAGCTAAAATATATATAACTAAGAAGAAATAGTAATTCCTCAATTATTATCCAAGGCAAAAAAGTCTCAAGGTGAAAACGTCGCAAGTCAAAATAGTACCAGGTGAAAACATCCCACCGCGAGAGTGTCACAAGGCGAATACGTACAAGACAAAATGTTCAAAGGAAACACTCCTAACACGGCCCAAAATACAGTTTAAAGTCTACCGCTGTTGTGTTTCTAGGCACCAAGGAACCCTTATAATATGTTATAATACACTCCAGCCCACGGGTTGTGTGGGTGAACTGTTGGGTCCAAGTCAGGTTAAATTTCTGCGTTGCCGCTTCCCATAGTATCAAGAAGACCACATAATATCCAAAATAAACCACTATTTTCTGATTGTACATATGAAATACTGTGGTAAAATACAGTTTAAACTCTACCTCCGCTGCATTTTTAAGCACAAATAACCCTTTCTTATATGCAAGAATACCCCCCCTTAAGGATTTTGTATATGAGCTACTGGTCGCCGAGGCAGGTTAAATTCTTCCCGGCCCTCAGGTTGTACATGTGAAATGCTATAAAGAATGGTATTTTACCATGCCTTGAAGGCCGAAAAATTGTTACCAGAAACTTTTCTGGAGCCTTAAAATCCTAATGAAAAATTTAAGGAAAATCCATTCATTGGTTTGGCCGTGATTGAAGGACAAACACACACTCGTACATTTGCATTAATATAAGATATTCCTTCAAAATAAGGACATCCCTATCCAATTTATTTTTATTGCAGCTGAGTTATTTTAAATGAGCTTTATATTTAAAAAGACTTGTACCTCACAATGCCAAACTAACATAAAAAATAACTTGTCCATTAGACTTGTTCAAATTTTAACTTTTTTTTCAAACCTTTTATTATTTGACTTTTCCCGTTTTCCAAGGTCTATAAAAACTAAATATGCAGTTATCTGGAATTTTGGACTGCAGCTATGCCTACCGCATCGTTCTTGAAAATTTATTGTTGGTGGTTCTAAAAAAGACAGGAAAAAAACAACAACTACACGTGATTGTTTGTATTCTTTTGACTATAACTTCCCAATGGCTTATTGTATAGCATTAATATGTGTATCAAATCAAAGCCAATAAACTGTGCTCCAATTTTTATAAATGCACTATTAACCCTGTATTTGTGCTCATGGGTAAATTTTATAGCAGATATTAAAAAAAATGCTTGTTTTTCATATTTTTCCTCCTGTCTTTTTAGTTATTCTCTTAAGTTATTATTATCTTGATGTTTATTCATACAAAAGTAGGATACAATAGAATAAAATACAAAAAAATAAATAGCTAATAACTCTATACTAAAAAACTATACAATATATTATACTACAAATACATTGATTCTTAATGGTTTAAATTAGATTCCTTGAAGGTAATATATTTATTTCTGGGGTATTTCACAACTTGCAGTAAACAGTTTATCTGCTCTTGGTCTGTGGTAATCCTAGTTGCAAAGTCACTCATGAGTTTTACGTCTCTTTCAGCAACATCATTGGTCACTTTTACCGATTTCACAAACTCCCATACTGCTCTTTCATTATTTTCCCAGGTATCAACCGATGTAATAAGCCTCCTGTCCCTTTTCAATCTGAGAGTGTTAAAAAGAAAATGTGACTCAGGTCCTACCAAGTCTGTGAAAGATGTAGTTTGAGTAATGACTGGAAAAACTGGCTTGCCTCTTCTATAATATTCTAGTTTTTGATAGCTTGATTCCCAGCTTTTGTTTTATAGGGGTTGTACTGCTCTCACGTAAACTTAATCCGGTGAATGGTACTCATTCCTGATTGTGAGTTCATTATCAATATGTAGATTGTGAAGCATGTTCTTAATCAATTTAAAATCGTGGAGAGACAGATTTGGCTGTTATCCAATGCTTTGTATAAAATAAAGCCAGCAATTTATTTATTCTCTCTAGATTAATGATGGTGTCCTTTTCGTATTTTAGTATATTTGAAAACATTAACATTTTCGTAGCACATATAAAAAAAATCACGTTTTTTGCCTTTTTTTAGAGCCAGCAACAATAAATTTTCAAGATGTATGCGGCAAGCATAATCGCAGTCCAAAATCCAAATGACAGGTATATTGAGTTTTTATAGATCTTAGAGAACGGGAAACAGTCAAATATTAGAAGGTTTAAAAAAAAGTTATTTTATATATATAATATGTATGCGATTGTATATTTTACAGGCTTGTGAGCGATCAACAAAAAATTGTTATCATAAATTCACTGCGATTTAGCAATATAACGATCAAAGCTATTTGCGATCACCGATCCAATCAATTTAATTGGGATCAATTTCAAATATACAATTTCTTTAAACCTATAACTTAACCTTTTTAACTTAAAAAAACAATTTATATACATTTTTCAAATATATTTATTTACAATATTTTACTATAATAAACAAATAAAATTATGTGGAAACAAACTTAAATCTAGTCTGCCAGTGAATAATAAAATATACGCATAAATAATTTCTCTTCTAGCTCTTTATTTGACATTAACAGTCCTGTTAACTCCTGAGCTGCTTCTCAAAGTTGTCGTCTCTCAGCCTTTGTTGTCTAGTCTTCTTCAGGATCTCTTTGGCCTTGGAGAACAAACGCACGCTGCTGGCACTACTAAAAAGCACGACATAGTATATTTGAAATACCTTTTTGACCCTCTGGTAGTTTAAGATCATTTCCAGACCTTCAGAGTCATCCCCTTACTTACACATAGTTCTAGTATTCTTTTAAAAATTGTAATTTTAAGTGAATCTATTATTATAAATCCTTCAGTAATTGGAGTACCAAAAATTCTAATTTATAAATATCCGCCGAAATCAGTTCCCAAGACATATATAAGGATTAAGACCGAGATTATAAAGTTCGAGTCGAAAATTAAGACCGAGACCAAGACTGATATTTTTAGCTCGAGATTAAGACCAAGACTTTGATGTGTCGACACCAAAACCATAAAAAAAACAGTCTCAAGACAAAGACCGGTCTCAAGAACCACAGCATGATTTGGATTTTTTTTTGCTATTTCTGTTGCGATATTATATCACTGATTGCGATACTGCAATCAGTGATATAATATCGCCTATTGCAATTTATCGCCGATCAGAAAAAACTCCGATTAACAAGCCTGATACTTTGTTCAATTTAAAATGGTAGTATGATAAATAGGTATTGTTCATATACTCTCTATGTCATAAACATTAAGTTATAAACAAATACGACATCAACACTAATGGAAGAATTACTAATCACTTTTCCGTTATCAATGAATTATAATTCGACATGATGGATTATTCATTTTGGAAAATACTCATGGATTGACGAACAGGAATAATATGAGGTACATAATTCAAAGTCTTAGATATACAACTAACTCTGTGGATTCGTGTAACTTAAGTGCCTATGTAATGTTTTTTTACTTTTTATATAAAAATCAAAGTTCATGAAGAAACGAAGACCATTGTTCTTTTCTTTCTTTCCCGATTCCAGATTGCTCGAACTTGACTGTGCTTTACAGTCTCTCATTTTCTTGTGCTCTCCTACAACTCGACCGTTAAGTACCCTCTTGAATCTTCTCATGGATTTGCCTTACTACAGTCTCTATTTCTGACACATTATGTAAGATAAAAAAGGGAAATCACTTCTCTTGCCTGATATTAGGCTCGTGAATGATAATTGCTTGATAACGGAGAAGTGATTATCACTTCTTCCATTGGAATCGCTGTATGTTCATTTATTACTTAGAGTACTAGAACGGTAAACATTCGAACTACATTCGAACCACATACTACTGTGTTTATTTAACGATTATAAATAAATATAATTAATACAAAAAAAAAATTCTGCAGAAAAAACATTAATTAATTTACCTATTTGGTATATATTTACTTCAAGGAGCACTATTTACAGTGAGGCTTGTTTTATTAATATAGATAATCATATTTTGGTCAGCTTTGAATTTGAAGAGTTAAGATAATCCATCCTATACATAGTTTAAGAACTTCCTAGATATTAAACCAGAATAATCAGAGATTTATAACAACGTAAATTTAACCTCGATAATATGTCCCTTTTCTAATAAAATATATCAATTTATAATTTGAGGAAGGATTTTTGCTACTTTAAGTAGTGCAATTTTCGGCACTATCAAAGGATTAATTAGAATAACTTGTTGATAGAAATTGACAGTAAAACTTTCAAGTAATCAAGAGAAAAACCATTCTAGATTGATTATGTGTTGAGGTGCCACATTTGTCAATTTTATCCGCATAATTTAGATGGAATTTCTTCATAAAAAGACATTCCCTATTCATGGCAATAACAATAATCATATAATAAAATTTTGTATTACTCATCTCTTGACCTTGCAGTGCAGTTAGAGCTTGAATTATTCTTTTTAATTAGGAAAAGAAGTGCATATTTTTTTTACACTAGTATATATAATGAATAATAGACGAAGGGGTCAGTTAAAGTCATAATATATGTATAGATATAAAACTATTGCTACGTCTCTGAATATACGTAAATATACGAAGGTGGTCTGAAAAGTTTTCGACCTCAACGTGAAGATGACAACACTCAAAATAAAGGCTAGTCATATTTATCTAGCATCTGTTGACTCTTAGTCAATAAAGTTTCAGCCATTTTGGAAGCACAGCTGTTACGTAACAGTCGTTTGAGTGAGTTGATGTGAGTGAGTGGTTTTGTGACAAATGGGCAAAATCTACTATCGAGCTGTCATTGAATATTTTTTTGAAAATGTAACTTTTAAATAAATTCAAACAATAACAGACTTGGACTTGCTGTGTTAAAATTTTACGCATCTAAGAATCATCCTTGGAGTAATTGAGCCAAATACAAAAAATTGTGTAGTGAACAATTATTTTGCAGAGAAAAACGCCGAGTACTATTTGGACTGGTTACAGAGATGGGATTTCTAAATATAAAATAAGAGGAAATAAATATTAGAATTCAGAATAATTTATTTACAAAAATTTTGTTTCATTAAATGATGAAAATATTTAGATTACATTTTAATCAATTAAAGAGTTTCAACTTTTTCTTCCAGTATATCTTTCTCAAAATTTATTTAATTTTAGAAGGTTATAGAGGTATTCCTTGGAGCCATTCTTTGACATCTCTCTCTTGCTGGCCTCCTGTTTCCTAATTACTCCATCTCTCTTTTCTTGTGAGAAATACTGGGAAGAAGCTGGTGTGACCATTTTACAAACCCTCTCACAACTTTGTACGTGCATGGTCATTTCAACACTTTCATTGGTGTTTGGATAGAGTTCTTCCACGCGGAAGTTGTTAAGGAGCAGTTAAAAGGTGGCTCTGAAACTCGTTCTGACCAGTTGATCAGGTCAATAATGCTAGAAGCATCATTGTTTATATGAGGCGTTTTTCCGATGCTGACAGATAGGCTACCCGGCTTTCCGTTTAGTCAACTCTCTCCCCTGATAGTCAAGATTCATTTTACCCCTATGATTATCTCCTTCTAGTCATTAAAGCAAACTAGACTTTGTAAGATTATCTGTGAGTATACCGAACATATCTTTTCATTTCTGAGATCACGAGTTCACGCACCTATTTCTTCTGGGACTTGAGACTATTAAGTTGAAATATGACGTGCCTTGGCAATTCATTCCACTATTACTTGAGCCTGGTATTGAATCAAGATGGATAATACACACGAATTATAAACTTAACTATGAGTCTTAAAAGTATGTTAGCAGTAGTGAGCCAGCGGCTGTGGTAAACAGGTCCGATCTCCAAGACAGCCATCCTTCCAGGAAAAAATCCTTCCCTGATAGCACACACTATCATATAGCCATAGTGTTAATCGGTAGACAAATATTAAATAAGTTCATCACAAAGTTTGACTAGTGGTGGGCCATTAGAGATTCGGGGAAAGTTTGTATTGATATCCAAGGCTGTATCCGAGTCTAGCAGCTTTCCTATTGGTCCAAAAAATGTATTATCTGAGAGATTTGGGCCATCAAGCTCAGGAATTATACGGCGTAATGGAAATTAATTAATATACAGACTACTCACCAACTATACCAGTTTTCTCCCAAACTTCATTTCAAGTTTCCGTATAACTCAAGTATTTACACCAGTGTTCACATTTGTTGAGTCCCCTCCGAGCACCATGACTATTTTATCAAAATCCCTTTCCTTTAACCGTTTAAATATAAGCTTTGCAATTTGTGTAGCGTGTGATTATTCCTTGTTTGCTTTCTCTGCTATAAATTGGAACAAGTAATTACTCCCAGGCTCAATAAAAATACTATAGTGCTCTTGCTTGATCCAACCCATAAATGACTCTTCACTGCCCATTCCTTCCGTCACCACATTAGTCAAGTCGATTATTCCATCAAAGAGACTACAGGAGATTGGCTCCCCTCTCGACACCTCTTCTCAAACTCGTATCTCATTTCTTTCATCAACTTCTCCTGCACTCTTCTAATCTTATTTTTGTGAATGATTTACGTTAACGTTTTATTAAATTAATTCATGACTCTGTTATTATGTGTGTTAACTAATATAAAGTCGATGTAAATTATGTAGAAATAAATTTTGGCTTTGGAATAATAAAATATTTAAAAGTTAACTTAAATTACCCATTGGGCTCAATTAAGACTCTGATATCTACACTAAATATACCATCATCAAAGAGTAAATTTACTTAACTTAATGTTAAGTTATGATTAAAATTTCTTCATATTTGAACTCTTCCCATCAAGGGCAATACATATACATTCCCTTAATATAAATATCTATAAAGTACATAAAGAAAACCGGCACTGGAAAATATAGAAAAAGCTGCATTTTCTCAAATTTTTCAAAGTTAAATTGATGTAGCTTAGGGACAATCTATCTTTTTGAAAGTTACATTTTTGAAATCTACGTGAAAAAACACAATACCGGTTTTAGATTTTCAAAAAAATGGAATGTACGACCCAGCCTAATGTACAACAAGAGCACGGGTTCTCTTTGTTTTTATTATTGGTATTTCATATAAATATATCATAATTCATGTGCATTTTCAGTATGTATATTATAAGAGGTGAATAAAAAATAAACACCCATATGTTAAAATTTTTTTTGTTTGTTTTTATTAGTGAGTGAGTACTCTTAAGACTAAAGTACTCATCAGTCATCCCAAATACTTTTTTTTTCTTAGATTATTATTGTTTAGGAGAGAACACGTAGTATGAATGTATATAAGTATTATTGTATTGAGTAGTTCCGTATGAGTGTGCTCATGAAAAACAAAGAGTAGCACTGAGGGTTTATTGGGGAGTTATCTTCAATTTAGTAATAAAAAATAAGTAAACGACCACCCCTTAGACATTCACCAGTATAAAATATATAAAAATAAATTAGAAAGAGAAACTTCCCCATAAACTGGGAACAAAAATCTAGAGATTCTTATCTGTTATCCGTACTATCAATTCTGTCTGGGGAAGGAATAGATTGCCTCCAGTATCATGATAGTATAACAATTCTTTGGATTCCTTCAATATATCATTTACGGTCTATTCCTTGCTCCTAACTTCAGCCATGATTTATGGAGTCTTTCCATGTCCGCTGCACAAAAAATAATTATCACTTCAATGACGTGCTATAATTTTCTGTTGTTGTCTACTCCTATCTTTTATACTCCAGATCAGTAAATTTTGAATGTTTGATCGTCCTTTCCAATAAAAACATAATGGTTTATTTATTATTTTTATTAAAATGTATTTATTTACTCTCCTTAGCCAAATTTTATATCATAGTGATAATATTACAAGACTTGTTTGTCCTGTTGCTCAGAGTGGCAATTGAAATTAATGAAAAGGAAAGAGAGAGAAAAGAGGAAAAGTGTCAAATTTTATTTTCTTCCTTCAATTTATAATTACTATTTTTATTTTCCCAATAAAAACTTTATTGGGATTACAAATTGTATACCCAGTAATTTTTATTGATCGATTAATATTGACTAAGCTTGTTTTTTTGTAATCCTCATTGAACAATTACCACTTTTCAATTATATCAAAGAAACCCACCATTATTGGAGGAGACTTCTACATAAAGCTTAATATACATACGGATTGTCAACCAGGGTCTGCCAATGATAATCCTCGAGCGACTGGAGAATTAAAATCGATTATGTCTTCTTTTGGCATCCTTGATGCGGAAGTGTGATAAAAACTTATCACACACTTTCCATAACAAAGACAAGTCTTTAAGAATTGATCTGTTTTTATTGAAAGAATTTTTAACTGAATCAATAATTTCTTATAATCTAATCGATACTCACCTATCCGACCATAAAGCCATCAATATTCAATTTAATCCCAAGTCTTATGAATTAAGACAAAAAGGCCAATGGCAATTAAATTCAGTAGTTTTGGATGACTCCGACACAAATGATAAAATTATTGACATTATTTAGAGAATATATTATAATTTAGCACCATATGCGGACATATTTATTAAGGTGAAAGAAATGTTTTTGAAAATCAAGACCCTACTTTGAAGAAAGAGAGCTATGCGAGCTGCAGAAAAATGTCGTTATCTTACTAAAATTGAAAAAATCTCAAATAGTGCAGAACTGTATATATAAAATATGTTCTTATGTTTTAGCCAATCGTCTTTGTGGAGTTTCAAAATCAATTATTCGCCCAAAAGGTCTTTGAATTCATATTGAGTCAGACATATTTGGACGGAAAATAATTACTGGAATCTCTTCCCTTCCAGATTCAAAGTGAGGAAATACTCAGATGACCTCACAGCCGGCCTCAGAGTAGTACTCCATAAGTTGTCCAAATATTCAGATGGAATACAAACACTCTCAGAGAGTGTTTGCGAAATACTAATTTCACAAGAAAAGTATCTTAAGTGGGAATTCCCAACCAGAGATTCCCTTTACGACATTGGAGTTGCGACCATTGGTGTCAATTTTGCTGCAGAAACTTATTGCTCAAGTAGCTTACTTAACAAGATGTCTAGTAAACGTTTCGGATTAATTTTCGGGAAGGTTCCGAGACCTGCGGTGCATTATCGTTTTCAATTAACCTCTACGGCTGTTTCTGCACTGAGGAAAAACAATCAAATACCAGCATTTTCCTTTCATCCGCTATTTAGATCAAAGGAAAATTAACCTTCCCTGAATGTTCTCAAAGTTTGCTTTTGTCTTCAGTACAGAAATGGCTTAAGTACCGGGTTCTTTCTTGTACCCTGAAGGCAAGTGCCAAATTTTTTGTCAGAGAAAAACGAAAGTGTTCTTTCTGTCGAATCGATGATGAATCATGCGACCATTTTTATTTGATTGCACCACACTTGGACCTTTGTACAAAGCCGTTGGAAATCTTCTACACGAACATTACGACTTTTATAATTTGCTGAATAATCATTTTATAGCCTTTTACTGCGGAAATGAAGAAAATCTTAAAAACGCCTTTATCATAAAGGTACACCAGATTTATATACAAAGGGGAGCTAGACATAAATGTTTTAAAAAGGATATAATGTTTTTATCAGCTTCTATTTCAACAATAATTTTTTCGTAGATATGTTTTTATCCTGTGTATTGCTTCTATATTTTTTTTTAACTGTTTTTATATAGTTATTGACTATATTTCCTTCTTCTTTTCCCATTCTACTGTAAGCATATACAGGGAGCGGGGATCAAATTGTCGCCAAAATATTTTTCTACAAAAAACAACACAAAATATACATTTTTTAACTTTTTTATTGGAAATCAAAACTATGACGAGCATATAGCTATAGAGTAGCCATTCATTTGATATAATCACCTTTGGCATCAATAACTGCCTCAATACGGCCTCTGAACTGGCCGCAGGCTCTTCTAACCATCTCATTGTCCATGTTGCCGAATATCTCCATGATGGAGTCCATCAGGCTGGCCTTGGTGCTATGGGGATGTCTGTTGGTATGTCACTCGGCATAGCATCTTCACCTTGTCGACAAAGTCGGTGTCCCTGACCTTCCTGTCGGCGCCCTCCTCCTGGGGTGCCCTCTTTATGGTGGCATCAACATCCCAGGTGTCCTCTAGCTTCTTACGGATACGCTAAACAGTCCGTAAATTCACTCCTAAGGTTGAAGCAATCGTTGAGTTGGAGATTTCATCTCCATTATTAACCAATGCCATGACTACGGCGGACCTCGAAAGCTCCTCGTTCCACTTATAGCTCTTTATCTCCTCATATGATGACGGCATAGTTTTCCTATTTGGTAACCGGTTTTTTATTTGATAATATCGTCTTCAAGTTACCAAGGTTTAAAGTAGGCAACAATTTGATCCCCGCTCCCTGTATATGTTTATGGGCTTCTAGTTAAAGATGTACTTATTTTGCTGTCCAACTCTTATTAAGTATTTATATTTTTGTTGTTTTTGATGCTTTGGTTTTAAAATGTGAAATATAGATACTCCTACTGGTCAAGAAAAAACAAAGATTTAATAATTACAACCATTCCGCGTATATATTTCAAAATATATCATTTCCTTTTCCATTTCAAGCCTCTCAGTTATTATGTATTCACAAACAATATAACTATGATCATTGGAATGAGATAATAGAACGTATTAACGGTACTTTACAATTTTGATGCCGTCCATTTTGGTAACCTAGACAACCAAGTTTTATAACAATGAAAACCCTTTTTTTATTAATATTAATTGAATGTTAAAGTGGCAACAAGAAGAAGAAGTACTTAAACTATCTATAAAACTTTATTGCTCAATTGTTGTGTTTTATTATACATAGGACCATAAAATACATTAAAATATGTTTTACATTATTATAAAATCAAATATCCATGTTATAGTAAGGAATATTATATTTTTCTCTAACTATCTTAATTTAACTTCCTTAATCGATCAAAAACTTAGAACAAATCTATTCATTTTTAGGGATATTCAGAGAAGTAGTTTTTTACTATTTAACTTGTATTTTTGTAGAATTGAATAATTTCATATAAAATATATTCAAATATTTTAATTTAATTCCAACTATCTGTAGTACCCGGCATTGCCCAGAGTAATTATGCGTCGACTAAGATACAAATTTTGCTTTAATAGTGTAAAAGATAACTTCCCAATAAATCATCAGTGTTAGTCTCCGTTTTTAATGGGTATACTCACACGTAACTACTCAATACTTAAATAAAGTCATATGTTTCCATCCCTAAGAATAAAACATTTGAAAAAAAAATAAGATAATAAGATGATGAGATGACTGATTCGAACTTTAGTCTCTGTAGTGCTCACTAACCAAAACAAACCAGTCCTTTCCATATTCTATATACAAAACGCTTACAAGAGTTAATTCATTTTTACATCTCTAAATATGCTGCCGATAAATAAATATTCTTTTATTGTATCGCGTTTTACGCGCATCTATTTTGATTTTTCTCTTCATTTTTATTACTCAAATTTTGTTTTTTATATACCAAATGTCTAATAGATTATGATCAAATATATTTTCATTGTTCATTTATTCCAAATAAGACTGATATTAACCAATTTTGATTGTGAACCATCTTGAATGTAAAACCATGCCGATTTTCATTTTCAGAAAATATTCGTCTGCAATTTCTAATATAACCATTTTCATAATGTGATGTATATAAAATTGATAATTAGACAATTCATCAAAAGACATTTAACGCAGATAGAAAATTATGCATATTTTTCTGAATTTATAATCAAATTCAATGTCGTGAACTTAACACAAATAATTGTTGTAATTATACATATATACATATTAAATAAGTTGCACTTACAAAAATATCATTTATAATTATAGAGTTAGACGTATATACACACGATATATTTGGTAGCCTGCACTTCAGTATTACTAAGATTTATTGGGAATTTTTCCATTTTATAAAGTAAAACTTATCAACTTTGAGCCCCAAAGACGGAGTCTCCTTCAATTATGATGCAATTTATGACGTCAGTGAAAATGGTCTATGTATGTGTAACATAATACTTATTATTTATGAGTAAAACTAAGCAAATACACCATGAATATATCTATCATTCTCGGAATATTCAATTATTGAACTATCATTATAACAAATACTACAGTAAATTCTTCATTTAAAAATTTTCATCTCATTGTTGAGTATTAACTTATATAATTTATATTTAACAACATAATACAAAATATGTTGTACAGTAGGTATGTATATAGTATAGATATATATATATATCTTCCTTATCGGGTTATATTTATCATTCAGCTCAAATTACCCCCCCCAAAGATGTACCTATATATATATATATTAGAAATAGTTAAACTAATTTAAAAAGTTGTGAAATGGTATTACCCTTTTTTTGTAGTGGATTCAATTTTAGATATGTATATATTTAGGCTAAAAAAGTACCGTATTGAATTATGATTCGGCTTAGATACGAGCTGATCCAGAACTTAGAACAGTAGGCGAGAGCTGTTTCAAACTAAATTTTTAAATTACTTCTTATGGGATAAATTGCTCAGACTTACGGGAACCATCCTAGAACAAATCAAATTAAACCTTTTTTGGGTTCATAATACTACTTAAAATTATACTAGAGTCAACTCATGAGAATTAATGAAAACAGCTCATGTCTTTACGTTTGTTGTATCACGCAACCTATTACCCAAAAAGGTCCAAAATCAGTTCACAGTTGAATAATAGCTAATTCTTATTCAACGAATCAACATTCAAATATTTCTAATTAGTGAGATTAGAGGAGAAGAAGCAGAAATATCGACAGCTGACAACAAAATATACTGTATATTTTTTGTGGTAAGGAGGTAACTCCGTAAGCTGAAAAGAAAATACATTGTGGCTTTGTTTATTTCAAACAGTTCGATGTCTAATGCTGTAACAAAAAAATTGTATCTTCTATAAAAAAAATCTGAGCTAGTCAAACCCTTATATTATTTATGTATGAATATATGCCGTGTAAAGTTGCGACATCTGTAATAGCTGAACAAATAATTTAAAGAATTTTTTTATAAAGATACTTCGCTCATGGGAAATCCTGAATAGTAATTAATTAATTTCCCCTTATCATGTGACATTCCAAAATTGTCATCAAAAATCATATGACCGTCAGTTTAATTACAATATAATCGTTTATCGTTGACCCAGTGCAAAAAGATACAAAATGGCAAAAAAATGAGTGTAATAACTTTTTGTGGGTAACCATAGATAGATTTTGCATTCTTTTTTCTTTTTTTACAATAAGTCAGTATTTCTCCGTACTTCAGAAGCGGTAAAATGCTAACTGCAATTTACTATGAATCTATTCGGTGCGAAACAATGCTACTCGGCTTTAACAATCCTATCTGCAATGCAGTGTTGCGTTCGGAGAAATCACTATTAGCTACAGTAGTTTGTAATCTATATTATTATTTTAATGTAACAAATATACTTATAACAATATTTTACTTCAACAGTACAAATGTCATATGGTAAATAGATTAGGTATTTAAAAAAGGAATAAATAATTAAAGATGTCTTGCAAAATAATTGTGGTAAAAAGATTGCGAATAAAATCGTTGTTAAGTTAAATCGCTGTGTGTATTATCATTGTGAGACAAAATTCTTGTGGGTAAAAGTAATCCCAAGTAAGATACAGGTAAGTAATTTTTTTTGTTGAATAATGTCATTGTAAACATTAATATTGAGGGCAATTTCGTTACAATTAATATTATATCAGGGCAATCAAACTATCTAATTATAAACTAAATTCTACCGCAGTCTTTTCCATGGGCATTATAGACTCCTTCTAATAGCCAAAAATTCACCCTGACCCTCAGGTTGTACAGTTAAAGTGCCGGTGCCAAGTACTTTACCTTTATACAGGGCTGGTGTGGTTTTTTATTATTTATTAGAAGGGTCCCTTGATGCTCAAAGAAGCCGAAATAGCAGAATTTTACCTACTTCGGCGGTCCACTTGTTGAGAATCCCTGCTCTATAATATAGTTAACACTAGAGTTGCATTCGAGTATTACTGGAGCTCGAAAAGTAGTCCACAAAGAAAGAAGATATTTTTATTTTGTAAATTACTCGAACTCATCCAAAATATCTTTTGAAAAACTCTATATACATTGAACTCGAACTCTGAAAACTCAAAATATTTATATGAGGGTCGAGTAATCAAGTATCTTGTTGTTTATTTTCCGATATCCAGCAATATCTAATTATTCCTGTGAATTTATAAATAACTATTCAAAATAAAGGATACAGATGACCCCAAAATTTCCAATTTTTTTAAATCTAATCATTGATAAAAAAGGACAGAAAAGCCACCATAACCTACAAGTTATAACTAGTTCTAAGCCCCACCACACTCTTATAGTTTTAACTGTACAGGCCAAGGGTCACATAATATTTTTATGTTATAGAAGTTATGTTTTATTTAAGAATAAATATTTTGGATTGTCCTGTATCGATCAATCAAATGATCCACTAAAGTGGTGGAACAGTGAAAAAAAATTTAAGATAACAGTTAGGTATTTATCAATACCCACAACTTCCGTTCCTTGTAAGATGTGCTTCTCATCTGCTGGGGAATAGTTTCTAAGAAGAGAAACAGGATTCGTTACGATGTAGCAGATATGCTCATTACCCTTCATAGTAACCTCGATTATTATAGTTTTAAAGTAAATATAATTTAATAATTTGTAGAACTAATGCATCATTTTTTTTAAATTACTTCCTTTGTGTGTGACTAAACGTGAGCCAGTGGTATTAAATCAAATACACATAATTTCGTATACTCTTACGTTTGTGTGTACAAGAGTGAGTCGAGCAATTTTTTCCCCACTCAATTTTCCCTCAACTGTGAACAGATCGACCGTTTGAAGCAGGCGATCGAACAGAAGCTGCAAGCTTTGTTGAATAGGAGACAACAAGACATCAGGCCGCTCACATCTTATGTTTTTTCTTGATAGCAAACTCAAACCCAATTTTAGAAACTCGTATTAAAATATGATTATAATTGCTTTACTCGAACTCGACTCGACTTCAATGATCGAAATATCGAACTCGACTAAACTCGAGAATTTTAACTCAAATTCAAGTTAACCCTCTTTTTAGGTAGGTCACATCTCATCCCAAAAAAAAAAAGAATACAAAGCCTATAATTGACCAAAATATGTTTATTTGTATTGTATGCGAGAAACTATTATGTATATGATGTAAAAAATAATAATTTGGCATTTTCTTGATTTTTGTTCAAGATAGTAATTGTGATAACTCATCATTTTTTTTGATGATGTATAATGTCTAAATTTTTTTTTTATGATAACCTTTTCTTATAAAGACGTTTCTTTTCTGTCACTTTTTCAAAAATATATACACTTATTTCATTTCTAATCAAATCTTAAGAAGAAAAACTGGGTTCGAGTTCGATGCTTCAGTTATACATATAGGGAAAGGCCTGAAAAACATATTTACATATTTTTATATTGGGGCTAATCAAAAATAAATTACCTTTAGGATCATCTTAAACAATTTCAGATCGGTATAGAACGGTATTGTCAGATAATTAATACAATTGGTGTCTCTACCACACCAATATTTAAAGCCAGAAAAACCTACGATTAATTGTGGTTTTTGATTAAATGGAGTCTCTATAATACTTTTCAAGCCATTGCTTAGCTTAAACGGTATTTTTCCCCATCAAGAAGTAGTGTAAAATTAAAACACGAAATTGTTTTGGATCGTTTTGAAAATAACAAAAGTAGGGTCATACTTAGTTCTATAAATCAAAAACTAAAGAAAAAAAGGACATGCAATTTTGACAACTGAAAATGATGTAATTTTTTAAAAATAGTGCCATCTATGTGTGAAGCCTGGACCTTTTTTATCCCATGTGGCATGTCTGAATGTCTGTTACGTGTTTAAAAATATTTTTATAGGATTGTGATTTTTTTTTGTGTGCAAGTTAACAGCCAGTATGGGATTGATGATTAAACAGGAGATGTGTGTAAAGAAAAGACTAAGTTTAGCGATTGAGTGTTTTCATCTTTTTTGTTCATTATTTAAGAAGGTGTAGGTGTGTTAAGATCTCCCTCTAAAAGAAGAATTTTCACAAATAAATTGATTTAAAAATCCATAATAAAATAAATATACATAAATTTAAATATAATTATGATATTTCCTTGCACAATTACTATTTGAAATGTAAAAGGTTCTCCTCTTTATAGTAGTAATTCATTTTTCCTCAACAAAATTATACAACAGACTGCTGATATTAATAAAATTCTTAATCCAGGTGTACTATATAACTAGCCCCCGTCTTCTCCTTTTGCTTTTACAAAAAAAAACAATCTCTATTCAGGATATAATAATAAGTTAAAATATAATTGTACTTCGGTATAAAAAAAATAATTTCAAAAGGTAATCTGGGAGCAGACTGGGGCCTCGAAGAAGACAATTTACAATGTCTTCATGCGTTTGAAGGTCAGAGATGACCTCAGACCCTCTCCAAGAGCAGGCAGGAAACTCTCTGTGTCTGTGAACTGCCTGAAGTCGGCTTTTAAGAAAAAGCCGAAATCCTATATTACTAACATAGGCACAAAGATTAACAAGTCCTCATCAGTGGTGTTCAGGGCTCTAAAAAGGCAGGAGGAAACAAGAAACCTGTGGACTCTTTTCTGATCAGAAGACCTTTACTGTTGAACCTGTCTTCATGGGGCAGAATGATTGAGTAGTGACATTTGGGGATGTACTTGAGGAGCACCGATATGTCTCCACCACCAAACACGCTGATTCAGTGATGATTTTAGGCCTGGTTGCATCCAACGGAAGGCCTTGAATCCCGTGTCGTTCCGCTGATGAGTACATCAAAATTCTGGACACCAAAGATCCCACAAGGAACCAATTCATCGTTAGAAATTTCCCTGGGTTTTCCAACAAGTGGAGCACCTCCCCACACCGCAAAGAAAACCCAAGAATGGCTTCAGGCCAACATGTACTTTTGGGCAAAGGACTCCGTTTCTACGCATGCCCAGACCTCAACTTCCCTAGACTATTCCATCTAGGCACACGTAGAGTACAAGACCTCCAGGAGACGCCATAGTTGCAACCGTGCCCGGAAGGCTTTTGCCTTCATGATGGCCGAGTACATCCAGAATGGCTGCAGTAGCTTCTGCCACCGCCTGAAGCTCACCATCAATTCTGAGGGCAGATATATTAACTAAAACATGTTCTTTAGGTTTCAATTGTATAATTAATGGTTTAAAAATTTGTTTCCTAATTCAACCAGGATCCTGCCATGGACTTCAATACTTTATGTGTTAAAATGAGTAATAAGTAATAACGTTTAGCCCGGTATATAAAGTTGTTTCTCTGATGATTAGAAATTGAATACCACATAATTAGACAATATGTGAGCAGTCATGTCCTTAGGTCATTTTTGATTCAAGTTTTCTTAAAATGACTTAGTATCAAATCTATCATAAAAAGGTTAGCCATAAGTCATTACCTAATGTTTTTGTTGTCAAGACCATCTTATAAAAGAACAAAAGGGGTTGGCAATTAATTTAATTTTAATCTCATTTATTTGTCCTTGATCTTGATAACAAGAAAAATACTTTAAGGGGTCGAGACCAAAAGTATGAGGAATCCTGTTACAAGAAAATATTATCGTTTGCATACGACATTATAATATTCTTTGTAATTATATTATATTCTGGGAATCAAACTATTGATAATACATACTTAAAAAATTGTTGTTCCCCATTACAGACACTTCCCAGAGCATTATGGATCCCAAATATTATTGTTTTTCAATATCGGAATCAAAATTATTTTCCCCACAGACACTTCCCAGAGCTTCAATATCTAAAAAATTTGTTAAAAATCATTCTTTCATTCTTTAAGAGAGAATATCTAAGTATTGAGTGTGCTCATCAAAAAGGGAGAGTAACAATGATGATTTGATGTGAAGTTATCTTTTATATTATTAAAGCAAGGGGGTTCTATTCATCGACGACTAACAACTCCAGTCAATGCTGTGTACCTTCGCTTGTATCAAATAAATTTAAAGAAAACATATATAAAAAATATCTGGAGAACGATGAAATAGTGTCCAATGTTTGCTATCAGATCCAATAGATATTGTGTATGATGTGGCCTATTTTAACCACAGACTCTATGATTAAATCATAGATATATCAACCCTCTTTCTCCGGCCAAACTCCGTTTATAAGATATTCTAAATACATTCTCCAAGAGCAAGCAAAAATGTGTTGTTCTTTTTTAAGTAAATAGCATTTATCTATGTAAATAAAAATAAATCTTCTCAACTCCAAATATTCAGAACTTCACATGTAAATAGTGTCAGATAATTATGAGGACTTAGTAAGTCAGATAATAGTAATCTCTTAATAAGGAAAATGTAGGGAAATTAGATTAACTTGGCAAGATTTCAACATGAATCAAAGTATTTTTTTTTACGATAAAGCTTGTTAAAAGCATTGTTTTTGTTCATTTTGTTTATACATTATTATGTGCTTACATCGTACATACAACAGACTTACAAGCATAAAAGGCCATTATTACAAAGAATGCTTAATCTTTAGAAGACAAACATCGTTAGAACTATAAGCATACATAATACAATTTACGTAGTTTCATTACTAGGATTTACTTCGTTGATTGTCTCTTTAGATCTCTTGCGGTAATGAATTTTTGTTCATTTCGTCCACGTTGCTTACACAGGATGCACAACAAAAAATCACGGTCAAGCAACTGTTAATATCTTAGTGATAAATCAATTTATTTTAGTAAAAACTTACCAACTCGTTCATACATAGTGATGAAAGTCGTGTGTATTTTGGGCATATAAAAAAACCAAAAATCAACATAGTATCACTGACAATTTGAAAATCATTTAAAGGAGAGAAGTTTTGCTGTCATGACGTTTCAATAGATTAACTATAGTCAGATGTGACGAGGGGGGAGGGTAGATGGGAATTAACAAGGACATTGGCAAGAACTATTCCGATGTCGACCTTCAATTATACTCTGAGTTCAACAAAGACTTACAATTATAAACCCGCATCAAATCCTCAAGTTTACTTTCCGTATGTTATGAGCAGCACACACGAATGTTCAATCCGGTTTTGAATCTAATTGTAAATTAAGTTCACTATTTATTATGTTCCGATCACCTACAATGAATTGACCCCAAGAGCTCTCATTATATAACTAACTTCATTCTAGAATAATACATATGTACATCACACAAAATACTTAATATTTACATGAAGATAATACATCTTAGATAAACTAGCTCCATACATATCTAATATCACACCATTTCCTTCCTCAATTCAAAACTCTTTTAAATTCTCTCATATCTTCTTACTCCAAGCTCACTTTCATTTTTATCTTCACTCCCACATTCCATTTCCCCCTTTTTAATTCTTAGGAAACGTCTATTTCTCCATAACCTTTGTTCTGAATCCAATTTTACTTGATATTTTCGATTATTTCCTTTAGCAATAATTCTTCCATGATCTGACCATCGTTTAATCCTATAATTTTGAACGACCACACTCTGTCCAACATTAATTTCCAGTAAATCTCTTCTATTCTTATTATAACTAATATTCTCATTCTCTCTTCTACACATCATTTTTAAATTAGTTCTTTATTTTTTTCCCCTTTCTTGTGACTTCGGAAAGTAACATTTCCAATGGGCAGGTACGCATGATCTTATTTGATAACCATATAAAATATCATTAGGTGACTTTCCGTCCGCTCGCAGTGTATTTCTGAATTCTAGGATTCTATGGATAAAACTCGTATGACTTTAATCTTCCTCCTACCTTATCAAGAAGTGTTTTCATTGCCTTCACCATAGACTCCGCGTGGCCATTACTTTGTGGATAATGAGGTGATGATGGTCTCCATGTTACTCTCCACTTAGTTAAGAATTCTTGAAAGGCCTTAGAATCGAATTGAGGTCCTTGATCAGTAAATAATAATGAAAACAGCTGTGGAATAGAAAATTCTGATTATCAAATTTAAAAAGAAAAAAAAAACCGGGCTAGCAAAACAATAACCACGATTTACATAACTATACATACATATACTAATGTAAATTCAAAATTTTAGAAAGGAACTCAGTGAGGCATAAATAGTGATGGACATCGAGCGAGTGCGTGTAAAAAGCGGGAGCGAGACATATGGTACTATCAATTAAAGTTACGGTTTTGGAAGATAGAATATCACATGATTCTACTATATAAATGAGAATCATCCATATTTTAAATTACACGAGAACAGTTAATATAAAAAGTAGTCGAAATTTTCACCTTCAGGAATACTTGATTTACTTAATGAAACTCATAAAAATAACTTTCATATTTCTATATTATAGATCTATTAACATTGAGATCTCCTATATTTTTTCCCTTAAAGTCGATAACATTATTACAATGAGTAATCAAAAACTAATGGCTAACACTTAGAAATAAAATCCGTCTTCATCCTTTCATACTTCAAATAAACTAAAAGACTTTAAATTTTCTTAAATAAATTCCATATCTACATGTTCGAATCCATGGAGCATACCCAAGTGAGACTATTCAGGCAGTTGTTCTTCGTTGTTCGTAAATCCAGATACAACTTAACTTACAGCTGCGAAAATCAGGGCTTATATTTTTGATGAGACGAAAATACGAAAACTCTTTAGATATGTTCTCCAAGAGATAAGACCAAAGCCAGATAGAGGAAATCGAAGAAAGAGAGCAGATTCGACTCCTTCCTTGCAAAGGAGATTAAGAGATTGCAACATTGAAGAGATCCATTCACGATGAGTAGGGAATTTCAATGTTTCAAATATAATTATTATTTACTTTATTTGAATTTGTACGAAGCATGGTATATTACATAGAAATATTAATTATTACGAAGTATGACGTCTTTATCGTTACATTGAAATAGTGAGCATTATTATAAAGTATTATAACGTATGCTTAAAATAGTAAGTTAAATAAGTATGGGTAAATTTAAAAAAAATGCAACTAAATAAATAACTATATTAATTATAACTAGAAGTCATAAGCAGAGAATCAGAAAAATTTAAAAGAACAAATGATACGACATCGAAGTTATTAATATAAAATAAAACAAATAGATTCAACAAATTATTAGTAACACTATACATATACAAAATGAAATGAGACATTTTTATACAGAACTAAATATACTTATTAGCTGAATAGAATATCCATTGGCAATGCAGACTACACTATCGAGAAAAGAGAGCTACATTATCTTTAGGAGTCTAGAATTATCTTCTACTCGTTTTACAATGACAAAAGAGGCATACATCTAATAAAAAATCAAGGGTCCCGGTTATACATCAGAAACTCCACCTCATAAATGGAATTGTGATTGAGATGAGTTATTTCTGCCTTATATACATCAAGAAAACTGAAGGACTCTTATAAATGAAATATTTTTCTTAGAGTAAGAGACGAAGCAGAGTTGAATCATTGAACTTCAGAATTTCAATGAAAGAGCAGTGGATGGACAATGAGAACTCTTTATGTTCCTCACTTGGGCTTTCAGTTGATTATTCTGTCTTTTTATTAAACTCATTAGTTCTTATAGCAGTATACGATTATTCCGTAGAAGATTTGGAGGAATTTATGTATTTTTGAACATAAAGGCAACAATTCACGAGGTCAAAAGTCACTATCACTGACCTTGAAGGGGAAGGGCCATCTGCACAATGAACGATCGTTCCATTAAAGAAGATGAGATCCATCGAGTGAGGCACATAGAGAAGAGATATCTTGAACAGAAAATGAAGAGAGGATCAGAAGGCTTTTTTCTACGACATCCAAATGGGAAAATATTAACTCCGGTGGAAAAAGTTTAGATTGAGATCCACTTAAATACGATCCAGGGGGAGAGGGAACTTTTTAAAGGCATAAAATTAATTATATTCAATATAACTGAGGTAAGCGGCGAACTATAGTCTTTATTAGACGGAGATGTTGTAAAAGAAAATATTAATAAATAAGGAAGGAAAAAAGAAGAAAGAAAAAAAAGGAAAATCTACCAACTGTTTTCCTTTTCTAATCTAAAAAAAGTGATTTATTTTAGCAAACAACCCGTCTTTAAGCATAATATATGTCTTGCCGGTATGTAAAAAATAAAAGAAACAGAAAATTAGCGTGGTCACCCTTACCATTTGAAGAATGGTTTGGGAAGAGAGTGGCTTAACAGTCTTGACATTATATAAGATCAGCTATGACGAAGGAGAAGGGAGAAAATGAAATAAACAGGTACATTGGCAAGAATTACTCCGATGTCGATCCTTAATTCTACTCTGAGTTCAACATGGACTAACAATTATAGGTCTGTAACAAATCCTCAGGGTTACGCTTCATCTTTTATGAGCACACATGAATGTTCAATCAGGGTTTTGAATATAATTGAAAATGAAGTTCACTATTCAGGTGTTAATTAATAATGACAAAAGCTGGGGAATAGAAAATTAATTGTTCTTTGTTATTAATTGTAACTTTGAATATTATTGGCCGCATTGCTACTTGAAATATTTGAATGGACTGCAGAACCTATTAAGTTAAATTTATTGAAAAAGGGCTATATAAAACAAAACTATTGAATACAATTATCTTTCAATTTCAGACCAAATATTAAGAAAAAGCCAAATATAATTTTTCAAGGCGAAACTGCTTAAAAAACTAATCTGGCAAGTCTGTTAGAGTCTCAGAAAATACGAGATACCCTCATATATTTTTCAATGTTTGTGCAGATTATGAGCGTTCTACATGTTTTGATGATATTGTGACAATTTTGCTAACCAATACTGCTTGAAGTGGGAATGAGTTGTGGGTCACACCTAAACAATGCAGTATGCAATTCACAGTTTAGACATCCCTGTACTGGATTATCAAATTTTTTTTTTGAATGAAATTGTCCCATAATCAAATCCTTAATGATGAAATTGCTGGCAATAAATTGTTTAATAATCAAATTACCCACAATCATTTTACCATACAATGTAAATGAACTTCACCTTACCATTCTATTGGAAATTTTATAGATTGCCCCGGCATTTTGTACATTACCCGTAAGAGAGATATATATATTTAACTCGTATTAAAAATTGTGGATAAATAATATGACGATGATAGTATGGGAGTACCTCAGGGATAAATAGCAGTTGGTATGATTAACTTATTTGGCTAACTACCAGTTGATCTCGGGCCTTTTTTCTTTTTCGAGGAAAGGTTGCTTGATATAATTAAGGTAAAGACGTAACACTTTTCCAAATTATACATAAATCTAACTTCACTACAACATATATATATATGATACAATTAGAGGAATAGAAAATAAAATCTCATAAAATTAGATAAGAGATCTTTAAAGCGGAAATAAGGTTGTAACAAGTGTTTTCAAGTCATTTACGACTCCACTAACAAAAAATCCAATCCTGATGTACGTACAACATACAACAACATTGATGTAATCACGTTGTAATTAATAAATAATAGTCTCCCTTGTATCCTTACATACATATTACATACACTAGATCAGGGGTTTCCAAACTTTTTCAAGCTGGCGCCCCATTGGCTTCAATATAAACTTGTAGCGCCATAAACACAGATAAGCTTTTCTTCCAAAATTAAAACAACAAACTTATTAATTAAACAAAAAATACATGTTAGAAAAAATAAATTAACTTTACATTTTCACAATTCCTGCTAACGGGATGGGTGTACTTGGAGTAGGGATATTAGTTTATCCACATTAGGTTGAAACTGACAAATAATGTCAATGTCGTTTTTGATTGAAACTTATTCTTCTTCTACCTCTCGTGTTTCCTCACTGCTGACTTCTAGGAATGTATTGATTACACAGTTTGGTACTTTTACCCATAAGAGATCCTGATAACTTTCAATCATGTCTCTTTGCAACTCTTCCAGGAGAGCACAATACGCTTGAAGGTCATCATCTGATATGTTTTTTTCTTTATCCAATTCACAAAGATTCATAAAGTTCATGACGTGATAAATTTAGTTTGAATAACTCACACCTTGACAAGAAAGTGGAGATAAAAAAATTTGAATTTTATAAGATTGGCATCATTTCCCTGCAATTAATTTGATAGAATTTTAGGAAAAATTCCACAACAACTGTATAAAACAAAGAATAGAAAGGTTTGAGGCAGTTTCCCATTTCCAGTTTCCCTATCTAACTTCTGTAGGTACCAATAAACGATCAAACTCTTTATCATTATCAATTCAAATCTATCGAAACAGTCTGGAATTGAGGGAATGTGACTTTATTTTATTTACTGATATGATAACAGTATTAATTGATTTGTGAAGTCGACCACTGCGGTGTTTTGCTACCAGATACTGCCTGTGAAATACACAGTACACTCTTAATACACTAGATACGGCTTTCTTCAAGAAACTGATGAAGCCAGGATAGCAACCTATCATGGATGGTGGAACATCTGTTGCACACGCAAGAATATTAGCAAGTGGGATATTTTTCTCTTTGAAGAAATTATCAACAATATCAAATACCGACTCTCCTTTATTGTTTGTTATAAGTTGTCATCTTTGACAAAACTAACATAAGAAAGAAGCAAGGATTCATATCCTGGTAATGTGGACTCACCTAATTGCAAACAAAATTCGGTTGCAGCAAGAATGTTACACAATTTATCTTCTGTGTTTTCAGCCGTTTCATCTATTCTTCTTTGAACTGAATTATTACAGAATTTCTTAATTTGGTCCGGTGACTTATATGCAATAATGTGCAGAACCTCTCTCCTCTCCAATTGTGTGAGGCTTACCAGATCAAGCAGTCATCAAAGATATGTTGTATGAAGAATGCCAACCGTCAGTGTTCTGAAGTGCTCGAAAACATATTTTTAATAGTTTTTTTTTTTTTTTACATTGAACTTTTCTCGAAGCGATAGGAAATAGAATATATTTTAGTCTATTTTATTATAATGTATTGCTCTCAAATGTTCCAAAAGTCTAGAGGGTTACATGGCTTCGTTTAAAAACACTTTCTCACACAGGGGTTGATGTTGATTCAGTAGTCCTGATACAAATCCATATTTCAAAAATGTATTCAACGCTATAATACCTACACTTCTATTCTGCATGTTGATGGGCAGCAATTCTTTATTCTGGAAAAATGTATAAGATACAGCTATAACGATTGTCATTTCGGGTTGCAAATGTGTAAAACAAAATTTAAAAGTTTTTACGGAATCGGGAATTTTCAAATGAAAAAGTTATGCGAGTTTGAAATGTTGCTGCAGTAAGAAGATGGATAACTCTCAAGGTCCAAATAAGTGAGAAATAAATATATAGAGACTAGTTATTACTGATGGTAATTTGGCATTGAGCAAAAGAATATCCAAAAGGGAAGAAAAAAAATAATTCCTTTCTGTGTTGGTTAACTGGTTATTAATTCTGGTTATTTTTCTTTTCTCTACTATGTGTTTAACATGTGAAATTTAGATTAAGATATTTACTCAACTTTTCGCATCTATGGTCCAAATGGTTAAAGAAATAAACGCTAATTGGGGAAAAAAATATATTAATGCAGTTTTATAATTACCTGACGTCCTTGAAGTACTTGATATAGTTTTAGAATGTAGAATTTAGGTTGGAATTTTTGAGTCTTACTTTTCCAAAGTTCAACGATTTTAACAAAATTATAAGTATTTATGCTAAGTAAAATGCTTGCATTTAAGAGTAAGAGTATACTGAGTATAGAATAAAATATAAAGACGTCAATAATGAAGTACATTTGTACAATCTCGATATATCGTATCTTCATCGTATTGACCGGATAATATTCCAGATATTCATTGCTTCTATCTTGTAGTCACTTTTTTTTATTTTTGTACATCAATTTGTTTGTTTATGTAATAATATGTAGTCACCTTTTTTTGCTCTACCGCCCCCTAATCGCCCCTTTTCGCATAACCACGCCCTAAGATCAAAGCACAGCTCCCAGGGGGCGGTATGGCTCAGTTGGGGAAACGCTTCTCTAGATGGGCTATGTTCATATAATGTAATTATGATTAATATCCCAATGAACTGTATAAGCATCTATTGTCACCCTAACCATAAATAAGGATGTGATTTTTGTTAGGAAAAAACTAATTTAGTAATTAAAAAAAGACGAGGGGTTGTTGCATGTGCTCTTTCTTCTTCTTTGTTCATTATATAATCGTGTGTCTAGGAAGGCTAATAGAAATACTACGTTATACCTTAAAGCGTGATACATCAAATTGATAATTCTAGCAATACCGATTACATGATGGTCTACCTTGTATTTCTATTAACCCTGATTGTCGTAAAAAGGTTGCAGGCAAAATTGTTAGAGTAGTATCGTTGTTTGGTAAAATCGTGGTCTACATTATCATTGTGATAAAAAATTGTTGTTGATAATATCATAGTGAAGCAACATCATTGAAAGCGATATGATTGTGAGTAATTTCATTGCAAAACAATATAATCTTGTGCAATTTCATGGGAATTATGCTATATTCGGGCAATCAAAGTATCGAATGGAATAAAAAACTGAATATCCAAGACCCTTTCTAAGGTCCTAAAATACACCCTGAGCTCTAGGGTGATATAAGTGAAGTTCTGGGTGCCAAGGTAGTTTAAACTCCACTGCCGTCGTGTTTCTGAGTATCAAGGTCCCCTTCTAATATTCCATGATACACCCCCGACTCATGGGTAGTGCAGGTGAACTACTGCGCCCCGAAGAAGTTACATTTATTTTCTGCAGCTTCCTTGGTCATCAAGGAACCCTACTAATATCCCAAAATATTGCTTGGCCCTGAGGAGTTTCTGGGGAGTTAAAAAACAGAAACCGAAAATCAACATGGTAACCGTGACAATTCGAAAAATGTTTTCGAGGAGAGCAGCTTCACTCTAATAGCGTTTCATTAAATCAGCTACAAGCAGCTGTGAAGAAGGAAATATACAAATATGACCCTGCAAAAAATCCTCCATCCATTATGAGCACACACAAAAATATTCAATCCTGTTTTGTATATAATTGTATGTAGTAGAAAGGGAAGATCCCTCCTCACAAATTAAATAGTAATGATAACAGTTTAGAAAAGAAAATAAACTCATGAGTTTGCCAACTCAAAAAAAAAAAAAAAAAAAAAAAAAAAAAAAAAAAAAGATTGCTAAAAAATGTCAACGATTACCACATCTGTTTATAAGGGTAAGTCCCTGTTGGACTGCGAATAGAATTGAGTATCGAAAACGATGTAACTATCTCCTATGTCCTTGTGCTACTTGTATTATTTTGTTTCATCTTAGATCTAATTGAAGCCTTTAACAGATTTTACAAGATATCTCTCATGCTCTTTTTCAATTTCTACTTTTTTTTTCTGGTATGCTCGATATCTCGTTTTAAAAGGAAAAAATTAGGTAATGTGAATAATTTTTGCGAGCTAAGGCTGGGATTCTAGTGTTTCAAAGAATAACCAATTGGTATTGTTTGAATTACGTAAAATAATTTGTGCTTTAATATATCAAGTTGATCGATAAAATTAGGACGGGACTACGAAGAGGAAGGGATTTCGTACACTTCAGGGACTCTTTGATCGATGTGATACTATGATCATGTAGACCTCAACGGGGATGAACGGAATGAATTAATTGATTTCGCCTTCTCAGAGGATCGATACATTCCCTGATCTAAGATCTATGAGTCTTCAATTTCGTCATGATTTTTTCGCAGCAATCTGATTATGATTAATGACACCCCCCTTCCCCCTCTCCAAAAATTAAATTATATTGATATGGTCTCTCTCAGGAATTGGGGGCACATTATTTATTTTATATTATCTCAGGTGTGGTTTCTTTACAACTACAAAATGTTAATTTTTAGAATTTATTTCCCAAAGAAATTAACATGGATTTGAAAAATAGATCAATCCTTTAAGTGTCTAATGAAACATAATGACAACTAAGGTGCTCTCCTATAAAACATTCTTGTCAGGGTTAGTATTTGGTTTTTTCTTTTTTTTAATACAAAAAATGCTTATAATTTACATATCTATTTATGGAACTTATTGTCTATCATTTCACAGATGGAGAAGGAAAAAGACATAGACGCATAGTAGAGTTCTTCTGACTGAGAATGAAGTCATCATACTTTAATATATCATCTGTTTATACATAAAGTATTTGCAAATAAACTAGTGTGTGTATTTGTGTGGGAGACTAAGTTGTCAATCAAAACAAGAAAATCACGAAGAAATAACAGTAATATCTAATAATAACAACGAAACATAATGAAATAAAATAGGATCTGGGACAAATAATTATAATTACAAATATACACCCGAATGTGGAGTAATTAAATATATTATGCAATCAATAGATAGATAGTTGTAATTGTAAGAGATGGTATCGTGCAAATGGTGAGATGTAATTCTCTTAATACATATTAACTATTATCTACAATCTACATAAAAAAATACATTGTACATCTATCTAATTGGAATTGATTTTTACGAAGGTCGATCAACTCGGCGTTACCTCGCTAACACAAAAATATATACTGTATAACTGATTTTTTTGCCAGCTGGCAATTGTTTTGGTTCTTTTTTCCTAATCAGTGTTCTGAATGTTGATTGGTTGAATTACAATTGGTTCCTTTTAGGCTATGAACAACCAATTATTGAATAATAATTCCGTATTTGGGGCAAATTATCTACATACCAACTGATTTTGGATCCTTTTTTTTCAGATGAAAGGTTTCGAGATACAATAAAAGTAATGACATGTCAACATTTTTTCAAACAAGATTTGAAGGACCGGGAGAGTCGCAACTTAAACTTTTTCTCAAACATAAAAAAGCAGCACACATTTCCTGAGGAAGAGAAAGAGAAAACTGCTTTGCCCACTCATAAACAGCGTAAGTAGATACGAGACATTACCTTTATTGTATCACTCAACCTTACAAACGCAAAGAAAGGACAAAAGACCCAAAACAGTTGGTAGTTAGCCAATTCTTACCAACTAGGGAATTGTTATTCAATAATTGTTGAGAATTCTTCAAAGCTTAACAAAAGCTCATTCTAACTAACCAATCAATGTTCAAAACACTAATTAGTGTAAAAGAAGCAGAAGCATCGACAGCTGACAACAAGCGAGATTGTATATTTTTGTGTTAGTGAGGTGTACCACTACGAAATTTACCTACATTACAACTGTATGAATAATATACTGAAAATGTTGTGGCAAATATTAATCATTAATCATTTTTGTCAACTTGTCTGCAAGATATTGGAAGGAAACTGATTTTGTGGATTAAAAATGATTCTTTTTGTAATAATGCAGTCAGTTATTCTTTGATGTTACAGGAACTTATTTCACTTAAATTATTATTTTGCTATCAGTTTATAAAACTTAATCATAACTCAAAATTCACTCATTGATATTGTAATCCTCAGTACATATAAAGGGGTCAGTTGTAACAATGTTGCAATTTTCTTCCTTTTGTTTATTATTTTTTATTATTTTATACATTTAAGCTTCACATCAAACATGTTTTTAGACAGGACAGGATCATGTAGAATATATTTATTGTATCTATAAAACCGATTTCGTAACTGCAATATATTACCTTATCATATCTCATTTATACTTCAACACATCCAAAGATTTAATTATTTATTCATCAAAAAATATTACTTAGTCTAATTGAGAAAGAAATGTGTATATAGAGTCCACAAGTTATTTCTGAGGGCAGTTTGGCATTGTGAGGTAAACGTCTATAGGAAAATAAAGCTTGGAAGAAGAATTTAGCTCTTATACATAGTGATGAAGATCGGGTGCATTTTTTAGCTCACCCGTTTTTTTTTTTTTTTTTTTGGTTTTTTTTTAGTTGTCAAACTGAAGAGTAAATTTTCTTTTCCTAAGCTTTTGTCATTATTATTTAACTCTTGAGTAGTGAATCTCTTTTTTTATTATATACAAAACCATATTGAAGATTTGTGTGTGGTCATGAAAGACAATGAGGATTCGTTGCTGAGTTGTAATTTTACATAAGTCATTTCGGGACTCAGAGTAGAATTGAGGATCGCCATTGGGGTCATTCTGGCCTTGTTTATTTCCTTTCACCCTCTCTTTGATAAGAGCTACTTGTAGCTGATCCAATGAAACATTTTGACAGCTAAGCTACTCTCTTCCAGAAGATTCTTTAAATTGTCAGGGTTCCCATGTTGATTTTCAGTTTTTTTTTTTTTTAACAAACCTAAAATGCTCCCGATTCTCATCATTGGCTATACAAATAGATTGTGTAGGGATATCCTTGGTTTTAAGAAAAAGTGTGGACTCCATAGAAACAATATCCCAAAAAGGAAGAAAAAAAATAATTATCTTCTTGAGATGATTGTCATGAGTGATGAGAACTTGTCAATACTGCGATTCGTTTTTCTTTTCCAACTTTTCTCTTTCTCAGTTTCTTCTCTACTACATCCTTGTTTGTTAACAGTTGAAATTTTGATAAACCTTACTTCCTAAGTTGTCGCATTTATATATTTATTTCTCCATAAATAAAACCTTCCCTGGCTACGAGAACAGTTGCAACATTTGATGTGTAGCATTTAAATGCAATTTAAAAAAAATAGATTTAAGCAAGAGTAGCAAATATAATATGTTATAATGTTTTGTCGTCAATTTTTGACATGTCGGAGGATTCAAAACACCTCCTGATAATTGTGCTAGAAACAAAGTTTCCCAGTCTCCCCTACTCTTTCTTATTAACTAATTTCGTATGTACACTATTTATGTTACTGATTGGCCTCTAAATTGCGTCTTAAATACGAATTTATTTACAGTGTTATACTCATGTTTTCATTGTAATTATTTATGAGTGGGAGAATAAAAGTTAGGTACTTAGAGTTTGGTAAACGTCTACGTCCCTTGTGCATAAGACTATTCTTTTGACCCGTTTCAAAGGTTGGTACGAGTGCATGTTCTATATTGTGTGATGATGTTTATGTATTCAGTGTAACTATCTAGTATCAACCTACAACATTTTTTGTTTCTTACACTTTCTTATCTCTACTCACTCATGTGTGTCTTAAAAATATATACATTCTTCATCCAAAGGGGTTAGTTTTGTACTAAATATTATAGGTACACTTAGGTATATTTATTTCTATCTACATTCAAAGAGATTGAAGCAACTATATTTGTGTAGTGAGCCAATAGTAGTGTTGAATCGGTCCAATCTTTTTTTAACATCTGATGGCCCTCAGGATTGATTAGTCGGTCTTTCAGTCCTACGGTTTTGGCTATCCTTTTATTCTCCTCACTTCTAGCTAGGATTAAAGAATATAAAAACGAGGTAAATAATTAATGAAAGCAACAACGTATAATCCTAAGTTCTAGCCACACACCTCCTACCTCAAGCTTCAGCTTTATTGTATCATTGAAATGATGTAGTTAGTAACTACGTTATTTCAGCTGCTGTAGTAACCAAACAAGGACCGGTTCTAGGACTGACAAATTGTATTATAACCAGACCAATTGGACTGCAGTCTTTTTAACTTTTTTAGACCAATCCAACACTAGCCAAGAGTTTATGTAAATTTAATCAAGGCCGTGACCAGTAACAGTGTGGCTGGGAGCTAAGGTTAGAGATAGGACAGGTCTTTGGAGTCAAATCCGAAGTACCCAGATACGATATAATTAACTTGTTCTATCCGAAAAGAACTAACTTAAGCTACTGGAACTTTTACGGGTCATAAAGAGATGCGAGGGATTTCTTGGATCTTAAAAAGCATATAGTATTGATTAATACTTAATCCTACTCATATAAAAAAAGATCTGATCCATATCTAAACGTAGCATCTCTATTTACGAGTATCTTTATTAGTACTTGGAGCCACATCTACATAAAGAGTTACACCTTGTGGTTATTCCACACGGCTTTACCTCACTAACCCACAAAAAAAATTGGAATCTATTTTCAAATATTTTAAGCATTTTGATAGCAATAATTTTTATTTTTGACAAATTTATTTAAAGTTTGCACAAAAAACATTATAAATTTGTCAACAATCTATTTGTTAGGATGGCGTATTCCCCTTCCAGTAGTCAGAGGCTTGGGCAAGGGCCAGTTTTACTCTGAGCTTACGATTACGGGGGCATTTTCTTTCTTCTTTTTTTTAAATTGGAATTTAATTTAATTTTTTTTTATTAGAGAAATTTCAAATATTTTTTTTTAAACTATAAGAAATATTTTTAAGCAGAAAAAAAGAGATATTTTTTTGTGTTAGGGAGGTAACGCCGCGTCGCCTTTCAGTCTTTATTTAATCGGTCCAGTCTTTTTCATCTATCATGAGTCTTAAGGATCGATTATTTCAGTCTCAAGTTCTAGCTATCTTTTTATTTTCTTCACTCTTAGCTAGAATTTAAGAATATAAAAATGAAGAAAAGAATGAACTTCAGGTATCTCGTCTCTATGAAAAGGTTATGATAAAACTTCAACAGCTGAAATAACATAGTTAGTAACTACGTTATTTCAGCTGTTGTACTTACAATAAAATATTTAATAAATATTGTTCTTAGGACTGATAAAATTAATCAAGTTTACTAATCAATTAATTCGCTAACACAAAATTACAATAACGTGTATTTTGCTGTCAGTTGTCGAATTCTTCGTCTCATTTGATATATCATGGCTATTTCATATTTTTTTCATATTATCTTTGTTAAAAAAAACGAAGTTATAACTAAAGAAAGGAACTGTGTTAAGAAAAAACTAATTAAAGCGATTGTAAAAGGAAAAACAGTTGATACACGTGCTCTTTCTTCTTTTTTGTTCATTTTTTAATAAGTCGTGGGTGTGATAACATTTCCCAGGGAGTACTTTAGAGATAAGGATCAGTTAATATGACTACCTGATTTTGTACCATTTTTCTGATTATTTTTTGCTAAAAGTTTTTGTGTACAATAAAGTTAATTAAGTTAATATGACTGTAGCCTTTTGAGTTTTTTTAGACCAAACCAACACCAGACTATGTACAAAGTATGAATAACGCAAGTTTTAGACATTTTTTACCCTCTCCAATGTTCGTATTTGATACACAGAATGTTTGCACATTGGATAGCTTCTGTTTGCAATTTCAAACCCCTTCACCCCTCTCTCACTTACTTTTTTATAATAAGAACTGTTATTTTATTTTGTACGATCAATCGCTGATGAGGCAATTGCCCTGACTGCCCCCTCCCTTAATGCCGCCACTTGGTTCTGTATATAGTTATGAATTTAATCAAATCTATAATACATTATATTAAGAAACAGCAAAAAAACAAAATACAAAGAAACCATTTATTTCTTATCGAAAGAGAGAACATACCGGCGGCCACTGACTTTCTTCAAACTTATGTCTATTCATTCTAAAAATCCAAAAGAAAAGTCTCGTACTTTTTAATCCTTTCTCTCTCTTTTTTTGAACTCCCTTGACTTTATTCATTCAAGGGCACTAATTAATTAATAACCTTGGCTCTACACTACTACTAACCGCTATTTATTCAGTTATAGATATATAAATAACATGCATCTCCATTCTAAATAAAAAATGTACCCTTTTGTCTATTGGAGTGATGTTATGAAATGAACACTTAACATAACATAATATTAGATATAAACTGCGTAGCATCCCTATTAGTTTATACTAAGATGCTCAAAGACTTTCTACAACACTTTTTGTTGTTTATTATATAAAAGAAAGTACATGTATGTGGTATACTATGTTAATAAGAAGTTATTTTAAACCCTATTTTTTAAGTTCAATAATTGTACTTTTTTGTTTTAAATAATATGCATGTTGATTACAAATTTCCAAATTTCAATATTAATGAATAAAAAATACACGCCGGAAAAGGTGATTGAACAAGTGAGGGAGGAGAGGAAGAATAAGACGGGGGGAAATCTGTACATCCTCACATTGCTCTCTCCCTCTCGTCCATAGCTAAGGAAAGGGGGGAAAAAGAGTGCTTTTATTTCCAAAGAAAGAAAAAAACGAGAGAGCGGGAGGGATGCCGAGGGGATGTTGCCATTATTATTCAGCTATTATACTTAACAGTAGTGTCACCTATGAAAATAGTGAGAAAAACTTAATTCTCAACAACTGGGGAATCATATTTTCCATAGAGGTCGCTCTATCTTTTTCTTCTTTTTTTTTAAGCGAACCCCCTTTATATTTTCCCCCTTTTATGGATAGAACGGCAGTTCTCCACCGAATTATCTATCAATTTTCCCTCCTACATTTTTTTTTTTTTTTGGGGGGCGCTCCCGCTATTTATTGTTTAGCAGCAGCATTCGAATCAGTTTTATTTTTATTTTCCGAACGTCGCATCTTAGTTTTTATTTTTTTATACATCGTTTTTACTACTTTTGGCTTTTATTTTTTTTACATATATTATAAGATATTCCCTGTGTTTGAGTGTGCTTTTATTCTTTGACGAAAAAGAATACTATTTTATTTTAACTAATTTATAGATATATAAATATTTATAAATTACATACAAATATCATCAATCAATTATGTGGACTTTATAGTAGTACCTAGTAAGAGTACTCCCGGGATCTCGTACATAATATTAATAATAAGAGACTAAAGGATGTATAGCCCCTCTTCCAGTCCTCGGAAGGGGCCATTCGGATCTAATAAAGGCAGTCCTCGAAAGAATTTGCTCAGTCCATCTGATGTTACTCCGTTTAGGTAAAATGTTGTGCTGTCCGGATATATATTATATATATAATAGCTGTGTTTGTTCATTTTAAAAGTAATTATGTAATGTATTTCCACACTTATTCGTTCCTTTCCCTCTCTATAAATATATAAATAGCAATAATAGGACTTATGACCTAAATGAATCTATTTTATAAAATAAAGAACACTGCATAGTAGAAAGTGATCGAATTTCATGTGATGTTCGTTGGTGGATCCATTGTTTCTTCTTCCTCTGTGAGAAAGAGAAGAACTGAAGAAGAATGAAAAATAATCATCTTTCCTTTGTGATCCGTATGATAATGAGTTCAAATTGACTCATTTTTCTTTTAAATATTCAATTACTACTCATTTTGTTACTAATAATGTATCTTGAGGAGTTTTTAATCATAGTGACCTTGTTCCTCATTCGTGCAAATGTATAATTTATCGCTTAATTTCATGGTAATCATATAATAAGCAAATCCCCCTGAACAAGAAGCATCACGGATATCTCCCCCCCCCCCTCTATTTACTTTAATTGGAGTAATAACACCTCTACTCTTCCTACTCCCCTTGCTAAAGTAGTTATAATGATTTAATCGTAGCTTGCTACATGCAGTCGCTCTACTACTGTTTTGACCTATTAATTATAACACATAATAATATGTGCTTTATTTAAAGAAGAAGAGAAGTAGGGAAAAATCCAAGAGTAGCCTAGTAGCACCCTCCTAAGTATAGCAAATGATTTGCTTTCCATTGCATATCTGACTATCCATATAGTTACTTAATATATGCTTATATTCAGATTCATGTTAGTTATTCCTTATATATCATATGTCTTATATAGTATGTAACTAAATTCAACAAACAACATTCCTCCCTCAGTGTTCTCCTCCTTGATTAGCCCTCTATCCTCCTCCTACAGGTTTAAGACGTTATAAAAACACACATATGGTTTAGTAATTAGAATTCGTTCCCTGACGTATAATGTTGTTCATTGTGCATACTTCAAGTACATAATTCAAATTATGAAAAGCTTGTTTAAATGAAGATTGACATCTTCGTAGTTTGTAGTATTCCTCGTGTTATTTATCTGAGTATGAATGTGCTGTGTGTACAAGGTGCAACTTCTTCGTAATTAAATTCCTTATTTAATTAGAACATGAGTCATTTTATCTATTAATTGTATTAATGGATAATATCATTTCATTTTGATATATTAAAATTACTTGGTTATTGTGTATTTGTAACTAATATTCACTGTGGCACTTGAACTCTTTATAATGTATCACAGAATACTTAATTATCAATTACTAATTTTCATCAAAATAGTCAGCAATTACACCATTAATACATGAATTACACGATTATGTATAGAATATTCAACTATTGCATTATCGTTATGGCAGGTCCTACTCTAAATTGTTCATCTCATTTGTGGATTTGCTTATACAAATTACAACTTGTACTCAACATATGTACATATAAATTTAGAGTCCAGTCCAATAATTATATTAATTAATAATATACCCTATTATTATACCTAATCATTTAATATCTGTAACAAATTATTTACCATCATTTTTTTATCTTACTTATTTTTTCGTAATAAACACAAAATAATATCATCACATATGTTATTCGCTGCTTAAGTTGAGCGTGTTATTGTATTTTTTTTTTTTTAGTTGGAAAATCACCAAGAGTGCTTACATACAACTAGCTTTATCGCTGCTCTGCTCATTATTGTACGTCTTTGAAAATAAGCAACCCTGTTGTACAATATACATCTTACATAGCAGTCATTTTCTTTGTAAAGAGTCATGATTTGTATAAACACATTACTGAAGTAACTAAGGGATGTGTTCATAATGATATTTTTATTAAAAATGTATAGTACATATGTATTGAGTTAACACAAAAACAATTTTGATCAAAAATCAAGAAAAGGAATAGTGTTCAATGTATCTTTTTACATAATATAATTATATTGTATATGTTCAGGATGGTCCAGATAAATTGGGAAAATCTTTAAAGGCTTATAACGAACGAACTAGACGGGGTAGAACCATAATTTTTTTCTTATTTGAAGGCCACATTTAATCAAATTCAATTATTTATTATGAGATTCGCCTCCTTTGATAACCTCGACCAAACAGTGCCGGAAGCTTTGACAGGCCTTGGCTTTAATTTACATTCCCTGGATGGATTGAGTAGCCAAGGAAGAAGTTACACCTTCCAACAAGACAGTGAACTGGCCCACAAGACCAAAAAGTGCAGGATCTCTTGGCCCTAAATACTTTCAGTTTTGGAGCTTAGATTTTTAGCCTGCAAACAGCCCATACCTGAACCCATGCTATTTATATCTCTAGGGAAGGGTCGAGCATGAGGCTTGTGCCTAGTTTAATTCGTCTATGGGGACCCTGAAGAAGTGGCACGGCATGCCAAAGCTTCTGGCGCACTGTGCCCGAATTTATCAAGAAAGGGAGATCTCATAATAAATAATTGAATTTCATTAAAAGTAGCTTTCAAATAATAAAAAAATGATGGCTCTACCCCATCTTGTTTATTCGTTATAAGCATTTAAAGATTTTCCCAATTCATCTAGACCACACTGTATACATAGAGACCTACATTTTCTCGACATATTTCGCTCAATTATAGGCTATATATTCAAATTTTTGATATGAGTTGATATACCCAAAAATGTTCTCTAAGTTTATAGTCTTTATTTGATCCCATTCTCCAATAAAATCTATCAAATTATTTCATTATGTCGATGAATGTTTCCTATATTAATTAGTGCAATTTGTTGCGCCTCCCAAGAGATTAATCAGAATAATTATTGTTGATTAGTCGAAGAATACAAAATATCTCATCTAGACTCAATTTAGAAAAAAAAAAAAAAACTAATCATGCTAGCTTGACTTACTGTTGACGTTCCACATATATGTTAACGTTCATAATTATCCAATAGATAAGGAAATGCAGTTTGTTTAGCTTCTTAACAAAATAGTATTTTTATTTTTTTTGCTGAATAGTCTTTGTCTCAAATAAAATTTTTATTATTTAGATGAACAAGTATAATTTGAATATGTATCATTATTGCATATACCTAAGAGTTTAATTACATTACTTGATTATAGTACACATTTGACTCCAGGAAATTCTTTTTAAATTATGTTATTCGTGATTACATATATGAAAAACAGCATAATACATAGCTATGCTAAGCTAAATAATTACTAATCAGTCTTTATTTGTAACATGTTACTTATTGAAAGACGTCCGGTTTATTAGTATTTAAATATAACATGTTATATATATGTATATATAATTGACCTCTCTGTTAATTGAAACGAAATGGCGCATTTATATTTTAAATTTGTAATTTCTTTTAAATTCTATTTAAATATTATGTGAGTTGTTGTGCTAGATATTCTAACTGTTTTAAGCTCTCTTTGACATCATCATATTCTTCTACTTTGAATCAACAGCTTTAATGGCCCAGATGGCTTAAACATATTCGGAAATGAACTCTTATCACAAACAAATGGGATTATCCCAAGTGAGTAATATATTATTATTATTTATTCTGTGTAAGAAATTGACTAATTATTTTTTCCTCATTATATCAGTGTCAGTGCCGATGGATCGACGGAAGGGCGATGGAGGAGGTTGTACAGTTGGAGATATTCCTCTGTCACGGAGATCCAATTTGAATCAAAATAGTGCATCTCGGCCACGAACGCAGTCCCTCATCCCTTTAGGGAAATCTCATTCTGTGGGTAGTGGCGGGATACAACGGATTCGTCCCACTGGGAGTGCAGGAGGGGAGGGGTCATTGGGTGGTATTTTATCTGGGAAGAGTGTGAGAGAGTATGACGAAACTCTACGAGACTTGCAAAGAGATAACTTCAACTTGAAGCTACGCATATACTTTTTGGAGGAACGAATGGGACATGGGGACGGAATTAATTTCTCTTCTGACAAAAACAGTGAGGACTCTATGATAGAGCTTAAGGTAAATAAATAATTAATGATATAAGGACCTTCATGTTTACATTTATACCAATACTTAGATGACCTGTGAGCGTTTGAAATATGATATAAATGAAAAATCAGAGCTTTTGCAAGAGGCAAGATTCGCAATTGAGGATCTAGAAAATCAACTCCACAATGTATCAGAAAAACGTGAAAAGGAAAAAAAGTCAATGGAGGAAAAACTCAAGTCATTAGAGTGCGAATTAAAGGATGCGTGTAACCTAACATACCGCCTCAATAACAACAATAACATCCCATCCAAACGTGATCCATCGAATCATCCATCCTTTTTCAATAGTCCAGTTCATAAAAGAGTTGTTAGCAGCGGTGAGGAGTTTGGTGACTCTGATGATTCTCTACTCAGGGAGGTTGAGATTGAGATGAGGAGGAAAGTCAACTTTGAGGGACCTATAGGCCTTCCACTCCCTGTTGTATTAGAAAATAAGGAAAAAGAGGAAGTTGTGGGACGGCAACAGGAATTGGAAGACAATGTGGAGAGATTGAATAAAGTTATTAAGGAAACAGATAAATGTCTTAGAAATGTAATGAAAAATTTATGTTGATACAATACTGTTTTGTACTTAACTGTCATGTATCAATTACTTAATCAATTTTATATATATATATATATACTCTTGATTATTATAGGCTCAAAATGTTGTTGCGGCTCGAGTTGTGGAGATCGAGGGATTGAAATCTCAGTTACAGGATAGGGATACTCAAATACATGATATGAAGATCATGAATGAAAAGCTACAAAAGAGTGATCATGTAAGTAAGGGAATTGATTAGTGTTACATTGTTATATTATAGATTACTTATTAGTACTATGTAAATAAACAAGTCCTTATGTTCAACACATTTTTGTATCCTTAGGCAAAAGAGTTGGAAATAGAAGACTTGAAATTAAAACGAGACGAGACGTTGGAACTTTTAGACAAGGCTAAGGTTGATTTAGAGTCTGAAATAATGAAATATGATAAGGGACTTCGGCGGAAAGAGAGGATAATCAAAGTAAGTCTTCTTCACCTTTCTCTCGTATATTTTTGTCTTCTTTCATTTTCTTATTCATGAAACTGGAAAGAGAAATTTTTGATTCATTTTTTTTTCTTGTTTAAATATAAAAATAAGAGTCCTAGTAATTGATTATATATTTATAAATGTGTATATATTATTATATATATGAAAGGATCTCTCATATGAAGTGGAGATTAAAAATAAAAAAGTTCAAGAGCTTCAAACTAAACTAAAAATTCGAAGTCTTGATGCCTTAGAAAAGGATATATTGTCAAAAGATGAGGTAAGAGTCATGTTGATATAATAAAAATAATATGATATGACCTTTCATTCCTCTGAATAATGGCTGATGTGACGCTAATGTTCTTCATCACTAGTTCACACGTTCCTCTTAAATATAATAATTTAATATTATCATGTAGTAACTACGCTACTTCACCCCTTTTCTTCTTTATTTATTTCTTACTCCTATTAATTATTATTATATTCCAGTTAAGTATATAATATATAGTATTTAATGATGATAAGTTGTCAATAACGTACTTAACTCCTCAGTGATGTTGTTTTATTCTAATACATTGTATGTGCTCAAGAAACAATTCTTTTGAAAGCAATATTAGAACATTGTTTGAATTACCTATGTTGTATGAATCAATGTAGCATTCATGATTAATTAATCAGTTTTACCATCCACTCACCATAGAAAAAAAGAAAAATATGTCGTCACCATTCGTCATGTTATCACGTATTCGATTAATGATGTAAATGTCAACACAAAAGCAAAGCTATAGGGACTTTTCTCAAAATTGAGTCTGGATTACATTTGTATTCTTCGAATACAAATTATCTTCAGTTTATATCAACAAATTATTCTTATTAACCCTTTGTAAATTCCACTTAAAGTATCGAATGTTGATCTTCACAATAAAAGAATGAGAAATTGACAGTTTATTTTGAAAGGAGACATAATATGGGGGCCAATATAAATAAACATCAAATAAAGTTTTTGGACTTTTAGGGTATACACGCTCATCCCACATATTTGAATACAAAGCTTATAATTAACTCAAATATGTCTGCGAAATATTGGGATGTATGCATATATTAAATAAATAAAAAATAATTGGGATTTTCTCCTTTTCTTGATTTTTGTTCAAGTTTTGCTTTGTGTTGTACCACCATAAATATGTACATACTAATTTGGGAAGATAGTACGTTTATCATTGTATTTAAAGAAAGAAAATAACATAAATTGATTGATTGATTGATTTTATGATTCGATTGTATTTTGTTTATAGCATTAGCAGATTTTTTTACTTAAAGAGACTATAAGAGAAAGAGGCGTCATTTTTATCAATCAAGAATGTTTTTTTCTTTTCTCTAATTCTGATTCGTCTAAAATTTCGTATATGTGCTTTGAACTTACTTATTTTGCACAGTTCATTGTCATCACGTCTAAAGGACTCTAGGGAAAGAGTGGGCAAGGGAAAAATAATCCATTCAATCTAAAACATAAATATGTTCCTAACATAGTCGCCCTTATTCTTCTCTTTTCTCTAGGGGGAGACTCACTTTTTCACTCCCCCCTACTGGCCGCGAGCCTAGCTGGAGGAACATGTAGCAGCTTATACAATCTGACTTGTATTTTTATAAAAGTTACCAGGTAGTTGATAAGACATATTCTGTGGTACATCATTTTAAATGCCCAGAGTTAGGCTATTACTCGTAAATACCAAAATTAGTTTTAATAGATCAAAATGTAATGATACTTTAATGTATCAATCGCCAACTGAAGTGACTCATGTTGTAATTGAATAAAGTAGGCTGAGGCAAAGAAATTGCAACTTGTACCAACATGTATAAAACTAATATCAAAATGGAGTTGAGTCACTCGATCTCTATATGGCTATAGATTTATTGATAAATCGACAACTATAACAATCGTAATAATGCAATGGATAATTGTGCATCTTCTTATGACGTAAATAATATAGAAAAGCAGGGAACCACCATAATTTCATTTTATATTTGTCAGCTTTTTCTTTTTATCTATCTTTCTCTCTCTTTTTGTGAGATGACAACATGATCGTACATGTTGTTACTTTTATATTCTTTAGTATTAAGTTGGTTACTGTTAATGTTATATATTAATTAATTTTAATTTTTGCATTAGTTTTCATTTTTAGTACTCTCTTTTTAGCTGTATACGTAAATTTTGATAATTTTTTTTCTTTTTTGGTGAATGATTGAGACTATTTCACTTTTTTCTTCTGGCCGGGGGGAAAACAACCTTCAATTACTACTTTATAAGTTTAAATATTATAATCGTTAAAATAAAATAAAACATAAGTATCACAAATAACAAATATGGCAGTAATGCTTTTTAACATCGCAAAATCCTCCTACATCTACTCTCCTTCGTCAAATGAGAGATACTAACTAAATTCCCCAGACTGACATTCCTCATAGTAGTTGATGCTTCTTTCTCTTTAGGAATCTGACAATGATAGAAATGATTTTGGTTTGACTACCTGTGTTGTAACTCCTACTACATCTAATATCATACCAAATCAACATCAACCAATGAATGAAGGCAACGAGAATAGTGGAAATAAATGGGGTCTGAATGTTGTCACTCAGAGTCTCCATATTCCACCGAATAGTAAGAATGCTATCCCAACCTGGGAAGTCAAGAAGTTAAGAGAGGACATTAGAATTTTAAGGGATTTTTTGAAGATCCGTGTCCACGAAAAGAAAAATCTATTAAGCCAAATTGCAGAGTTAAATAAGAGGATTACCATGAGCAGGAGATCTAGTCTAAGTAGCACGTTTCAAGCTAATACTCCTCCTCCACTCCGGGAGATCACCAATATATCTTGTCAAACAGAAGAAATTTCTTCTGCCGGCTCTCATGAAAGAAACACGCTCAAGGCTCAGCTCTATGCTATCGCAGATAAGTTGAGAAACGTTGAACGATCCTCTCTTGAAACGGACAAAATTGTATCTGACTTGAGAAACATTGCTGCTAACTTAAATATGGCCCATCGAGAAAGGAGAGAGTCTCATTACTCTGATAGTTCGTCTGATTGGACTGGGGGCCTTCCGGATCCGAGTCTTATTATGCCATATTTGGAATTTGATGATGGCGGAAGGAATGGAGATGATGAGAGGGTCTACTCCTTAAGCAATGGGCGTTTAAATGATCCCAAAAAGTTTTCAATCTATTCTATGCTGGAGCAATTCCAACCCACAGATGTTGATGAACACTGTGAAGGATCCCCTTTACATCAGTCAATGGAAAGTTTAAGTATGCATGAGCCAGCCATTCTGAGTGAGGATTCATGGTCTCAACCGGATGTGAGTGAGGCACGGAATCGAATGGGGATACCTCCTCTCACCATTGCTGCAACAACAACGACGAATAACAGTAATAATTGTACTCTGAGTAAATTTAATAATAACAGTAGTGTTGTACTTCATCTTGGACTCGATGATGAAAAGGAGTCGGATCTAAATATTTCTCAAAGAACGGCAAATCGTAAGTATTCATTTTCATTTAAGTAGGGTTTGAGGAATTATCGATATACTACATAATTATATTATTTATGTACAATATTTTATGCAAATCAAATATGGAAAATAATTTTCCTCCCGGTTTTTTTATTTTATTTTTATTGATGAAATTTCTTCATCTTCATAGAAGTATACAAAATTTCTGTTGTAGTTTTTCCAGCTATATTTAGATCCATGTTACATACAATAACCATTTATCATTTTCTAAAGTATGACTGCAATTAGTCAGCTGATAGTATAATTAGAATCATTTCTTATATTGTGTATGTCCGTCCATACTTAAGCAGACACTATAATTTATAAAGCCTTACTAAATACAAATACATCTAGTATTTAACAAGCATGATATGATGACCTGCAATTCTCCTACATACATATTTGGACCGGGGAGTTCATTGGTGCCATTTTTTATGTACATACTTATAGCTGAAAATAACTGCAAATTAAATTTAATATCATGTTTTTGAAATTGGACCTCCTCAAATTTTCAGACAAATCGTTTTATGCCCTTGAATACACGACTCAAAACTTATCCAATTCTGACAAAGAAGAATCATCCACATATTATTTAGAGTATTCAGATGAGTCAACAACTCGGCGACATATTATTATGGAATCGGGTCTTGATGACGATGATGTCGATGATGATACTTCCAAATCATTAGTTGCAGGTCCAGATCCCTTTTTTTCTTTACTTTTTTTTCTTTTTGCTTTGAAACATTAACACTCATATTCATATTGCATAATATACTTTTATTTCATTTGTTCAATTAGGTTGGCCAAACGTACTCTTTTCCCCAAACATCCTCTCCGGTGTGTTGGGAGTACTTTTCATGAAATGTAAAAAGGACACATGGTCTACCATTAAAAATCGAATTACCATAAATAGAAAGCATACTTACAATTAAAGAAGGGGGGATACAGTCAAATCCGGATGAAGGAATATTTGACTATAACCGGATTTTTCTTACATCCGAAGTATTTAACAAAAACAACACCATTTTTGGATACTTATGTAAATAATTAATTTTGAAAGTCCTTATTTCGAGGCAAGCAGTGTTAGATTAGGTCCTGTTTCATCCCAGATTTTTAGCTCAACCTTTAGCCAAAGTTGTTTTTTTAGGGGGGTTCATAATATGTATCCATATTTTTTGAAAAGCAATGTGGTATGAATTTAAAAATAAACATACAGAACACAAATATGGTGCTAGTTTATGATTTGCATCTATAAATAGGAAAAATTCTTTTAGGAATTCTTCGGCCCTGTATTTTTCGCCTTAAACTATTTTGCCTTTATATAAGAAAAAATAAGGTTTATAGGTCGTCATAGTTTATTTTTGGTTGAAATTCATGTTTTTTTTAGTTCTTTAATCAAAATGTGTAATGTTTATTACTATAAAAATGGTTTTCTGCTGGAATTATGATCTTGCCTCATATTATGCTTGTTCGTCAATCCATGAGTATTTGCCAATATTGAATAATGCTATAGTAATAGATAACGGAGGAAAGACCACCACTCCTTCCATTCGAATTGTTGTCATGTTTGTTTATTTTATTTTTCTTAATATAATAATTATATTGTTCCTATTTATAACTTTTTATATAGTGAGGTTTGGATGGTATTTGTGTATTGGAATTTTGGGGGATTAATCCTTCAGTAAATAACCACTTAATGTGTTTTTTTAGTAATTAACATTACTAATTTTGATTAAAAAATTCAAAGGGAACGTCAATTTCTACCAAAAGTTAAAAATAACGACGTATAAACCTCCTTTATTTATGTATTAAGGCGAAATATCCTTGAGGCTAATAGTTTAAGACAAAAGTATCTAGTGCCAAATTCTTCATTCCCATGAATTCTTGTAAGGTTGATACTAATTAAGGGAAGAATAAGTTGACTTTATGCGGATTTTTTAATTCATATTACATCTATTTGTAGTATTTTATATATTAAAAAATTGATATCTTAGAGAAAGTTGACTCAAAGTGTATTTTTATTATATTCGGATTTGACTGTATTTCCTTTAAAAAATACAAATATCTTTTTTTTTGTTCTTAAAAATTTATAAATTAAAAAGACAAATGTTTTATCTTTTGGAAAGCAAAATAAGGTCACCCTACTGGTTCAATCATAATATTTTTAAAGAGATGATTATTTTATATCCCGGTCAAAAATATTATACTTTAACACATTATGTATGTATATCTTCATTATTCTTTGATTTGGCTTTACATCTAGCTATTTGATCTGCACTCTACTTTATATGACTTACAAAGTACGTAATCTCTTCCTTCATTTTCTTTCATTGTTCTTTTTTTGGCTTTTATTTGTATGTATAATATTGTGGGTATCTCATTTTTTGTCTTTTACTTCTTCTTGAGCAATGGAATGATCACAAGGGAATAAATCTATACCTTCTACTTACAAATTGATATTTTTTATTACGAAGTTTGGCCTTAATGTATTCGTATTATGTATATTAAATTAACACTCACTTACGACATCATTTACAAAATCCTCATTTTCTCTCATATTTTTACAGAAGAATGTATCATGGGAAATTGTCTGAAGGAGAACCTTGCTCGAATCAAGATTGTCATGGATAGTCTAAGCTACGAAATTGATTCAACTAATAGTATTGACTCTGACGTTACAGATGAAGAAGATGACATAATCGAGGGAGAAATAAGGGACCGTAATTTTATGATCCACTCCAATATTACCGGAATGAATGAATTAAAGAATATTAATATTAAGGTATGTTACTCTTGTTCAGAGCGCATCTCCAAAGAGCTACAAAATAGTCTTCGTCGCTCAAATACTCTACTTAAATATTCAACTTCTACTATACGACGTCTCAAACGCATCATTCGACACCATGAAATCCATTCCGAAAAATCTCGCGATGAGCTGAATTATACAATGAATACTTTGTCAGAACTAGAATCTTCACTTCTGGATGTACGAAATAAATCTGAGGAAACGGAGAATCTTCTTCGTAATCAGCTTGAAGTCAAATTGAAGGAACTAGAATATAAAAACAAGGAAACTCAGAATATAAAGACTAAATTAAACGAAAACTACAATCTTGTTGCCCAGCTCAGCTCTGAAAATTTGAGCTTATCTCGAGAAAAAACGAGGCTTGAAGAGTCCCTTCTCTGTTTTCAAAAAATAGAATCCTCTCCAGAGCATTGTAAGAAGCAGTATCCCCTTGAAAAAATGAATAGTTCGTATAGGCCTCTAACCAATGATTCGAATGGGTGCTGGAGTATGCCGCAAAGTAGTATGATATTGTTTAATTATTTATTTATATGAATATATACTTCAGATTTCTTTTTTTTTTAAATAGAAAACACCAAAATACGCTCATCTAACTTAAGATCTTCGCCAGAAACCTCTTCAAGTTTTGACTTTCTTTCCGAAAACGCCTCTAAAAATTTAAATAGCTTTTCAGTCTCAAAGTCTAATAACGCAAACATCAATAATAATAATATTGTTGTCCCTGTCACACCTCCACCCCTTCGGCTACATCGAATAGGATCCCGCTCTAGTCTACGCAAAAAGAATCAAAATCGTAATAGTTGCATTATTTCTGAAGCAGAGGAGTGTACTAATAGTATTGGCAAGATGAAGGAGACTGGAAAACATTTTAGTTCCATTGGTAATTTGTCTGGAACGTCAGATATATCTTCTCCAGATCTAGGAGTGGATATGAGTTCCTCCGATCCTTTCTCTAGTCTTGAGAGGCGGTGTTTATCGAGTAAGTGATTATCTATCTAGATTGATCTATACATAAAATATAGTCTTATCATTCATTGCAACTGTTCTTTTATTAGATTCAGATACCATAGGTAGTATCATGCATGAAAACTATCAACTACGACGGGAAAATAAGCAACTGATTGAGAAGTTGAGTCGGCCAATTTCAAACTTCAAGGACACGATGGATTAAAACAGACAACCTAATTCAAACCTCTCCTTTCTTTGAAATCTTATTAATCTGTTCCTTTTCTCATTGATCATTCATTCAGACTGTCTTCGTGTGTTGGAATGAATCCATTACTACTCCATTAATTATAAAAAACATATTTTATTACGATGTATTTTTAACAGATATTTATTTCTATTTTTATAGCAAATCCATTTTAAAATCTATACTAAAATTTATAAAAATAAACAAAACATAGCTAAGAATTAAAAAAAACAAAAAAAACACACACAATAATTATACTTATAGTCAGACTATAGTGATTTATTGATTTAATTATATTAATAATTATTATGTAGACGGTAAATTGAAACATAGAAGACTATAGTAAGTAATCTAAAGCTACTGTTCTAGGATTCCTTGACTATAGTTATCAATCACTACCAGTAAATGAATGTGAGATAAGATAACCAAGTATACTTTGAAAAAGTGGTATAGTAAGTTGTGCAGTAGAAACTTGGATTGAATTAAATATAATCATATACTTAATTCATAATTATGGGTTTCAAGTTATGTGCCCCTGGTTACAAGCAAGGTAACAATAACAGTGATAAGGACCTTGATGTGAGTTTTCATTGATTGCCAAGGAAGGATCCTAAAATTGTGGCGTAATGGAAAGCAAATATCTAAGTGAACAAAATCTCTAGAAATAAATTATTGCTCATCTACACGACAAAAATAAAAAATGTTTCCAGAGAAAGGATTACTTTAGTTGTTTGTCCCAATATATACCACCTAGGATCGCCATCGATGTTCCTAACGCCCCTCATATAAGATAAATATATCACAAAGAATCAACCTTCCATGTAAAGCTGACTTAAAAGGTTTCAATTTAGGGGTTAAATCCAATTTACAAGTGAGCTTCACTCCCCAGCAAAAACACACAAGTGCTCTTCAATATTATGAGCAAGAATATAATAGTCAAATTGAATGGCAGTTTTGTTTAGAGTAGAATGAAGCCATCAGACAAGCAAGCTATGATTAATAGAAAAATAAAAATCTCCAATCAGCATCAATGTAATGTTTAAACTAAATATGTGGTAATATTTAATTTTGTAATAATGTCTTCCAAATTAAATAACAAAATACAAATATGGGAAATATATCAATATCAATGTTATAATAATTACTTCTTACTGGTTATTAGGCTATTTTATATACTATATGATTTAATACTATGTATTAGTAATATTTAATTAATCATATAGTTATATAGTATTACTAATAATTTTTCAGGTATTCATCGAAGATCATTGATCGAACACGAAGAACTAGTGCCTCCCAATAAATCTGAATTTGCACCCTCTTGCTCCCACTCACTACTACACCTTGTGACCGCACTCTAGATCAACCGGGCGCTCATTTACATTATTTTCCTATTTTTTGTTTGACCTTTTTAGAAAGGACATTATAATAGCTTAAAATTTTTATAAGGGGAAGAGTCATTTTTTTCGCTCACATAAAATCGCTAATTATGTTAGTCAGTGAGTGTCGATCCTCAATTCTACTTTGAGTCTAACAAGGACTTACAATTATAACCCCGCAACGAATCGTCAAGGTTACTCTCCGTCTTTTAAAATCACAAACGAATGTTTAATCAGGTATTGATTGCAATAAAATGAAATAGAAAAGAATTTCAATACTCAGGAGTTAAATAATAATGACAACTGCTGAGGAATAGAAAATTCATTTTTCAGATTACCAATTCAAAATTGTTGGGGCAGCTAAAAAATATACACGATTTACGTCGCTAATTCTCGACTACAAGGGCGTCCCCCCCAACCCAAATTAATATTTCCTTTAAAAAAAAGGTTATTAAGAAAAAAATTGTACTATTTCTTTTATAAAAAAGGTTATTAGGGACAACAAAAAATTTAGGATTTATTTTCTAAAAAAAAAGTCATTCGATCAAATTATGCTATGAAAAAAAACCAGCTTTATATCAGTAATTCATTTCCCCCCCCCCATTACTCCCCACATAAAAAAATTAATATATATCATACTCATATAATAGGCAGATTAAACTATTTAACAAGGGTCTTAATTTAGTAGTACCAAAGTTAATAGAAATACAAGGTGGTTATGCCGTCATGTAATTGGGCTTGCCAGAATTTCCAATTTGATATACCCTACCAACTGCTGGGCAAGACAGACCGATTTTGACGTCGTATAGTAGTTATAGGCAAACATCCTAACAAACTTTAGAAGAGCACGATAATTTTTGTAGTTCTGTTACCTGAACGGGGGTTTTTACCTTACAAAGCTATTATTGTTATTTATGAGAAAGAAAAACTCAAGAATGATGCAGAATAATTGGTTGGAGAGCTATAATTGTAAGTCCTTGTTTGACTCGGAGTAGAATTGAAGATTCACATCCTAGTAATTTCTGTCTAAATCTCGAGTTAAAAATCATGGTAATACTGACTTTTTGAACAATGTTTTGGAGAACAGCAGCTTAGCTGTCGTCACATTTCATTAAATTAGCTAGTGGCTATCCTCAGCAGCCATAATTGGAAGGAAATAAAGACAAATCCAACTCCTTATATAGCAAGGACGTATATGCGGGAATTACTTTGACGCCGATCCCCAATTCTACTCTGAGTCCAACATGGACTTAGACCAATAACTTCCCAAAAAACCCTGTGTTTCTTTGATGATCATCAAGACGACTATAAATAGGGTGTGTTGACAAAAACTTACAATGCAGTCTAGTTGACGTTAGCTAACAACTTTTTTGATGAAATCACAACAGAGCCATGTTCAGTGTTAATCATATTATTTCAAGAATTATTTATTCTTCTAGAGATACTAAGCCTATGAGTGAAGGACTGTGTATAAATATTATTGATTTAGTATATTTATTTGAAAATTTACGTTCTGACCTACTTTTCAATAAAAACAACTTTTAATCATTTTTTTAAATAATTTTAGTACCGTAATCGTCGGAGGGCATAAATTTACACTATTAGGATTGTCTGATGAGAAAATAAAATACTATATTATTCCTTAATACAATTTGTTTTATCGAATTTCCTCCTAAATTGGCTCCCCTGTGACGTCATCAAAACAGCCAGGACAATTGCAAACAAAAGCAAAGAAATATCTTATTGACACACCTTATATATAGTCAACTTGGATGATCAAACGCAGTAGTGATTACTTTATATTTATATGTTCTCAATCAAGAATTAAGAAGGAAAATGATAACAGGGTAAAATTTTAATTAATTTTTAAATTTTTTCAAAAAAAATCATCTCCCCAATATAATCCTGTGGACGACCCTGGTCATATTACTAACTAGAAAATAATATCGTACGATTTCAGATCACATTTTGTACAATTCTACTTATATGTGTATAAACAATTTATTTCTAAAAAATTTTGTATATTATAATCTTCAAGCCTGAACGACTCAAACTTCAAACTATTAAGAGGTTGTAATTTAAAATTTATATGGTTTAAAATAAAGAGACTATAACAATCAAGAATGTTTTTTCTTATCTCTAATTCTGATTCGTCTAAAATTTAGTATATGCGCTTTGAACTTCTTTTGCACAGTTCATTGTTATAACGTCTTTTGACAAAGATTCATCAAGTGTAATTTAAAATAAGTCAACGTTTCGGATAAGGTCACGTATTTTTCTTTAGATTTAAATAGAAACCCAAATTATTAATTAAAACAATAATTCATATTCTTATTTGAATCATAATTATGCTATAAAAAATTAAAAATGTTATTTTAAAACAAAAATACTAATCATCAATGAAGGGTATTTATATTCTATATTTTTTTATCGAGGTTATGTGAATCCTGAACATAATTCGTATACATAGTTTTTGTTTACTTTTTATTTCAACCATCTTGTCTCTTTTTTCTTTTATAGTCTCTTTTAATGCTTTAGTTTAAAATAAAGCCAATGAGTTCTTATACTCTCTGGAGGAGCACAAGCTCCAATCGCGCAACCTGTTGTAGTGATAAACATTATTTTTTATGACAAATTCCTGTTGGTAAACTCATATGATATTATTTTCATCTAATAGATATTAATCTTGTAATAATATAATAATTCATTCATTATGGTAAAAAGTGTGTTTATGTTGGGTGTCGAACTGAAGCCGATAGGAAACTTCCTTCAAGTGTTGGACTACATTGATTTCCCAAATCTTAAATTGATAAAATGAAATAATTTTGATCAATATATGATAAAATTCTTATAAAACTTATCTTTGACATTACATATATTAAAAACCTTTCTAATTATTGACAAAAATTTTACTGTATCCATCATCAAAGAGTCATTTTTTTAATTTTATTTATAAATTAAAGCATTGATTGTAGATTTATAGAAAACTTTATCTGCATGTTGTACAGATATTTTTTTTCCATATTTGATGAATGAAGAGATGTATGATTCAATTTGTGAGCAAATTTTATGTTTTCATTGATTTCGTTGTTATATAAATCTTCCAAAAGAGCATAATTCGGATGTCCTCTTCATACATTTTTAAATGCCAGACAACTGAGATTTTTTAACTTTTCAAAATTATTCCGACAATTTTAAAATTATGCACCATATCGAAAAAAGGATATATTCTTTTTTACGCGGAAAAAAATGCTTAGGATTTACAAAACTACCTTAAAAATCCTTGCTAGATACGGAGTGGGATTTTTGTAAATTTCCTTCCTTTCATAGCTGCTAAACGATAACTCATAGCCATAGGCCATAGCTACTCTCCTTCCAAACATTCTTGAAATTGTCAGGGTTACCACATTAATTTTTGTGTTTTAATTTTAAATACCGACAGATAAATATTATTTTTTACAACTATAATTATTATCCGTGCTTGACAAATTTTCCACTTACTGCTTGGGTTTACTCAATTGGAGTAAACTAAATAAATAAATGTACGTTATTTTATCATTTATGTCTTATATTATAACGGATTATTAACTTTATCAAAGAGAGTCCTGTCAATAATAGCATATCTTTGATTCTTTCTATAGATAAAATTGCATAATGACTCATTTGAATGAAGGAGATACTGAATAATGCAAACAGTATTGAGTTTGTAAAAGATAAACTATAAATATTCTTGAGAGCGTTATTGGTCCAACAAAGAACAAAGTTCATTTATCACTTGAAAATAATATCACTTGGACAATGCAATAGTGTAATTGTATGTGTTGTTTATAGTTATTACATATGTTCCTTTGCTATCGATAATTCGGCTTTCCACCCCCACAAAGAAGAAATGGACGGTTGAAGCCATTGCTCGCTACAACGTAGAAGTAGAAGTCATTATTATGTAATCCAGAAAGTAAGTTAGTTTAGTTGGAGGAACGATTCAGCATGTGGTGAAGTGAAATCATTATTATTTGAAGTAAAGACTGACTCTAAATTCCCAGGAGCCGAGGAATAATCATCCCTTTGAATATGGGTATTTTTACATCCTAGAAAAACAACTCTTAAACGAACAGAAGGATCGATATTCATAAATAAGAAGTCAATTGTTTTCTAACTTTAATCCCTATTTAAGTTACGAAGACTAATACTAAATACTATGTTACTTATGCGCTGTCATGAAGGAATATGTTCAAGGACATAATTAGAATTTTTAAATAATATAACGTGTTCGGGTGTACGAACTTTATATATTGCACAGTTACTAGTGAGATGGTATATTTTAGCAAGTATATGTTAATTGTTTGTGGAGTGGAGTACTGTTAAGATTGCAATTGAAAATGAAGGAGAATGAAGCAAAGAGGTACGTGGGCCGAGAAATAAAGAGAAAGTAGGGGTTGCGTGAGACATGGAAACATGAACCCTGAATTTCTGACTATAAAATGAAAATGGAAATCACGAATAGTAATAAAAAATGATATTGTTATTGGTACAATTAAATAGAAAATGGGGGTAGTTGCTCAGCTGTAATTAACAGGGTTTTTACTCTTCTCTTCTTCAAAGGTGATTGGAAGAATTTGGGTGGGCCTGCAAAATAATAAATAGTGTTAAAATGAGTCGAATAATCTATGAACATTGTTTGACAGATGGATTTTTAGGATCTTCAGCTGTGGGAAGAAGAAGTTGAATGGATTGGAAATGAAGCGGGCCTAAGCCGAGACGAGAGGAGGTGAGAGATGACCCTTGAAAGTGTTAAAAGCTAGTCATCATTATCTGAATTATCTCTTGACTCAGTCATTCAAAATCCTCCCCCAAGTAGTAACTACTTCCTAAAGACTAGAGTTAATTAATCAATTGATAGTGGATTGAGGGTTTCTTCTCTGACTCTGGAATACAAATCCCAAGAACCACTCTAATTGCAGTTGTTGTGAGTTGACTTGTGCTCGCGGATCCAAGAGAAGTGAGAAGGCGTCATGTCCGTACAAGAGAATCAAGATAGAGTTCAACTCTGCTCTGGGAGCTCAGATGATGAAGTAGATAGCGGGGGTGCTCCTACTCCTAATGTAAGTGAGGAAGAGCTCCTACTCACTGCTCCTTGGTCTAGAGAGATTCGCACATCGTGTCTAGGGCCCAGAGGAAGAGAAAAAATCAGTGCCTATGGCCAAGTGATTGGATCCTTATCCGTAACGGAGTCTCAGGGCGTTGATGCTACTCTGGAATCTTTAGACTATGATTTGGGTTCTTCCCTTCTCCGACAAGAACATATTAAGCACAGAACGGTCTCTGCTGGATCCCTCCTCACTATTCTACTTCGATGGTTCTTACTTCTTTTCATTGGAATTCTTCCTGCGTTAGTAGCAACTGGAATTAATTTCGCTATTGAAACGCTCTCTAATGCCAAATTCTCATTCATTCGAAAAATGCTGGATCATTATTTTATTCATGGCTCCATGGTCATTCCATTCGTCGTTTGGATTCTTATGAGCTGGATTTCAGGAGCTATTGCGGGAGTTCTTGTTGCTTTTGGTGAACCACAGGCTGCTGGATCCGGTATACCTCAAATCAAGGCATATCTTAATGGAATTGCTGTTCCACGACTCATGCGTCTTAAAACACTATTCACAAAGTCAGTGGGTGTTGTATTTAGTGTGGTAGCTGGACTTGCAGTTGGTAAGGAAGGACCTATGATTCATTCTGGAGCTGCAATAGGCGCTGGGATTTGTCAGGGGAAGTCATCTTCTCTTGGAATGGATTTCATCGTCAATTCACGATTTTACAAAATATTTTCGCATTATAGAAATGATGGGGAAAAAAGGGATTTTGTTGCTTGTGGTGCAGCCGCAGGAGTTGCTGCCGCCTTTGGAGCACCTTTTGGTGGTGTTCTTTTTGCTCTTGAGGAAGGAAATAGTCATTTTGATCCGTATTTAATGTGGAAATTGACCTTTACTTCTACAACATCTTATTTCACTCTCAATCTCATTAAATCATTTTTAGAGGGCGTCCCAGGTAAATTGTCGAATGGAGGCCTCATTAGTTTTGGAAAATTTGAAGTAAGACTGGACATGACATATTTTTTATTTATCTATTCTACATTTTTAACATAATTTTTCTAGAATGCTCTTTATGGAATGGAAACGTTTCCTGTTTTAATTTTGATTGGAGTCATTGGAGGACTACTGGGTGCACTCTATGTACAATTAAATATGCTCTATACAAAAGTCCGACTTTCCTTCTTTCAAAACCGATATGTTAAAGTATTTGATGTAATTTATATATCCGGACTCGGAGCTGCAATTGGCTCCACAATGTTTCTCCTTTGGAATGATTGTATTGAGCTACCCGTTGAACGACATAAGTCAAGTCATCCTCTACAATTGTAATATTTTATTTTTTCAAAAAGAATATTGGAATAATATCTTTCATTTGTTTGAACTCTTAGGTCCTGTCCTGGAGGACAATATCATGTTATGGCCAATTTATGTAAAATAATAACTGTTACTGCTGTATTATACATCAATTTAAAAGTGACACAATTCTTCTCAATTTTTAGGGTTTGCTACACCAGAAGATGTAGCAAAAGACTTGCTTCACGCCAAACCTGAACAATATGACATCAATACTTTACTCGTATTTGGGGTTTGTTATTTTCTTATGGCAGTCTCCACCTATGGCTTGTCTGTGTCCAGTGGTATTTTTGTCCCAAGTATTCTTATTGGGTGTACATGGGGAAGAGCCTTGGGGGAATTTTTGGTACGCTATGTCACATTTGTAGATTGGGGTGAGGATGTAGGGAAGTTTGCACTCTTTGGTGCTGCTGCTCAGTTATCGGGTAATTTCATATATTTATAATTAAATATCCATTCGCTACGGCATATTGATTTGAGATTTTTTTATAGGGAACGTGAGAATGATGGTCAGTTTAACACTTATCATCATCGAGAGCACAGGAAACCTTACATACAGCTTTCCTATCGTCATTGTTTGTATGTATCCTCTCACACTTACAATTAAGTAGTTTTATATTACAAATCACTGTCAATTTATCGATTTTCAGGCATGATAGCCAAATACACGGGCGATTATTTTAACGACGGACTCTACGATGTTCATTCTGAATTGAATGGTGTACCTTATTTACCGTGGCAACCCCCCGTCAATTACCGATCATTGATAGCTCGTGATATTATGACTAGTCCTCTATGTGTTTTTGAAGTTGAAAACTCGCTCGAATACGTTTGGGATGTTTTAAAATTGACGTCACATAATGGATTCCCCGTCGTTGAACCAGGAGGAAGATTTGAAGGAATCATTTTAAGAGATCATATACTTGCCATGCTTCATTTTCGGATTTTCAAAGGTGATGATAATCAAGAGGAAATGACATGGGATAAGCTTCGTTCCTTATATCCCAGATTTCCACGCGAGAATAGTATATCTTTCACGGAAGAGTGCATAAAAACAAAGAAACTCGACTTCAGCCGCATCATGAATCACTCTCCATACACTGTGAATGTCGATATGTCAGCAGAGAACGTATATCGGCTTTTTAGACTTGTTGCGCTTAGACATTTAGTTGTAATAAATAATGACGGGGAGGCTGTTGGGATCATTACGAGGAAAAACTTGGCCATCGTTCACCATAAAGAAGTTAAGAGGGTGTTTATTCCTTTGGAAGACTCTCAAATTGAGGATATTGGCCCAATGATTCAAAAGAAGTTTAAAATCGATTGAGTGGATACTATCAAAGGCTTTACTTAATTGTACTTATTTATTTAAGTCGCAATGAAGATGAATATTCATATTGTCATGATTTTCGTTTCCAAAATTTGTACCTATTCTTGTTAATTGTTGATTTTTAGTATTATTATTTATTATGATTATATATATATACTTATTAGCTTTAATTATATATATATATTTACAGCTTCCTTCTTCAGACGTCAAATTTATTTTTAATTATAGTTTGTATTTATTTAAACCTATATATATATATATATATGAATATGTGTTAGAATAGAATTTTAATTCCCGAGAATATCAATAATATTTTAAATATATTTTTCTAATACAGACATACAGTTTTTGTAACTGCTGATTCTATACTGTGATTCCTTTGTATGTTCTAGGGCGTGAAGTTCCTCATGAACAATCGCAGAGACATGGAGAATGGGATGGTTGTCCTACCTTCAAATCGATATCTGGCTGCTCGACTGGTATTAGAAGCAGTTGCTATATTTATAATGACCTATCCCATGCTTCATATTTATGTTATACTACAAGGCGACATTAGTGCCTATAAAAGAGGGTTCTTCTGTGACGATTTGGCCATCAAGTATCCTCTACTAGATAATACAATTTCCATTGTTGAATGCTTTATTATATGGTTTGTTATTGTTATTGTCACAATCCCCATAGGTAAGGTTCCATTCCGTTTATATCACATAATTATAATATGCTATTAGTATACATCATTTATTATATGTTGCATTAGTGGAATGGCTACATCTCTCCCTCTTCATGACAAATCCTCCCAGAATTGGAAAAATCCCTTGGATATTTATTGAGTTGTACCGCATGTATGGTTACTTTGGTCTTGGAGCTCTTGCCACATTATTAACGACTGAAATGGCCAAGTACAAGATAGGGCGTCTCAGACCACATTTCCTTGCTGCATGTATTCCTAACTTTGAAAATATTTCCTGCGTCGATGAAAATGATATGCCTGTGTATGTATTGGAATTTAATTGCACTGGTAGCCCAAAAGCAGAGAATTACGCTCGTAAATCCTTTCTCTCGGGACATGCCTCATTTTCATTTTACTCAGCGACTTTTCTCATTATATATCTCCATGCACGTTTCACAGGGAGATCTAACTCGTCTCCAAGAGCAATTGGTGGACTCAAAGTCTCTAAAAAAATCCTATTTGTACTTTTTATTGGAGCAAAGATTCTAAGACCCTTTTTGCAGTTTGGATTCTTCTCACTTGCTTTTTATATATGCCTAACGAGGGTGTCGGACTATCATCACCATACCGGTGATGTTGTCATGGGTGCCTTTGTTGGAATTATTTTTGCCATTATCACAGTTGTCCTTGTCATAAATTTGTTCAATAGACCTAGAGTCTTTAAAATGACTCCTGAAGGCAATTTACAGGAAGGACTAATACTCTCATCTTATCCTCCCAAGCCTGATGTTGATTTTGCAGAAAGAACGAATCAACGAAGATAAAAATATATTATAATAAAGGATACATTTCAAGTCTTTTTGCAAAATAATTATTTTATCGTTAAAATTGTTGTTCATTAATACATTGCCTTAAAGGATCTAAGTTTTACAACTCATTAGGAGAGCTTACTAATTACAAATTTGTTTGTTACCTATATAATATATTCAAAACAATAATCAATTTTTTGTGCACTTATCTTATATTTAATTCTATTAATATAATAAGATAATTAATCTTATACTTCTTTCTATTCTGTTATTTATTTTACGTTAGAGCAATAAATGTTTTAATTATTAATTTTTTCATTGAATGACTTTCATTTCTTTGTAACTGAGCCCATGGAAGAGCTCAAAATTGGATAAAGAAGCCAAATACGGATAAGTAATATTAGGGACATGAAGGTAGAAGGGGGATGCATTTTATTAATTAAAATGTTTTACTCAATCCATCTAAGTACTTATGACTTTGTCCAATGGAAAGTACCAAAGAAGGATTATTAATTTTTTTTATGTTGGTACTTTGTGAACGTTTTAAGTATTAAGAGTATAAAATATTCCTTTACGCCAATTTTTATATAATGTATCTCTCCCTTCCTTCTAATTCAGTTGTTATTTAGTTATCGAAAAGGATGGAGGGTCTTTACTCCTCCGTTAATTTGAGTTCACTCAAGGAAATGTTTCCAACTCGAACTGAGGAAGATTTGAGTAATTTTTTACTTCAATATCCTGGACATAGATTGGAAGGGCTTGTTGAGATTATTTTAAATGAAAGTGGTTTTTCCTGTGGTATCTGTTTTGAAATGGACAAATTGATTCACGAAATTGTATCCTGTCCTGGAGGACATTTTTTTTGTAAGGACTGTGCTAGGTAAATCATTTATAATTTGAGTACGTACACACTTATGAACTTTTATTTGGTATTTCCTACCGGCTACTCTTCCACCTCTCCTTCACTGTAGAAAAGGATGCGAGGGCTTAGTACAAGGGTCAAGAATTGTTTATAAATGTTTCGAACCCAAATGTGAAGAGGCATTTGACACTCAAACACTCTCTGAATTAATTAATCCCAAATTGTTCTCAAAGTATGTGCAAGGGATTTGTAAAGAAGAAATTAAATCTTGCTTCAAGTTAGAAGATTGTCCTGAGTGCGACTATGGGGTGGTGATCGAAGATGAATCAATTATGATAATTGAGTGTCAATATGAATTTTGTGGTGTTCGATCCTGTCGTAGATGTAAGAAAAGAGCTCATAAACTCGGAGAAAGCTGTAGCTTGAGTGATTCAGATAATCACTTCGTAGCGAACAAAATGTCTGAAGCCGTCATACGAAGGTGCTACTCCTGTAAGAAACCCTATCAAAAGTTTGAGGGATGCAATTCAGTGAAGTGTGAATGTGGGGCAATGATGTGCTATATTTGTAGAACACCCTTAAAAGGAGGCTATCACAACAACCGTTCTAGAGAATGTTCAAGTTCAGTGAACATGGTATCCCTACACGAGATAGAACGGCGCAAGGCTGAAGAAGAGGCAAGATCCTCTTTAGGGGCTACAGGAACATCCTTCGCGAATTTGTAGGGAATAATAATCTAGTTTGTACATAAATTTCTTGAAATGAAATATATTTATTAATAAATTGCATGTAGAAATTGGGTATTCCAAGCTGATTTTTTTGAGTACAGACATCATTTTAAACAATCCTGTAATTAATAATTATAGAAGCTTCTATGGGAACAACAACTACAAAATTATCATTAGAGTACTTTAAGCACGCCTTGAAATTCATTGTATTAGATCAACTTGTTTTTTTTTTTGTGTGTAAATCGTTTATTCCTAAAAAGGAATCTCAGGGATAAAGTATTCTTTTTCACTGTAAAGTTCGATTAAAAAGGCATCATGGCTTGCATGGAGGGGAGTGGTACGAAACCCAAAAGTGGTCACTCTGGAAAACTCTCGTCAAAGGAAAATATTGACCTATTACAGGAATTATTTCCAGATCGAGATGTGAACATTTTATCATCTTATCTTTTGAAATATCCGGGGAAACACATTGAAGGTTTAATTGAAATTATTCTCGGGAATGATTCACAAGTCAAGTGTGAGGTTTGCTGGGAAGAATATTTTCTCGAAAACACTGTGTCATGTGTTAATAGCCACTTTTTCTGCCGAGATTGTGCTAGGTAAAATAGTATCTTGTTACGACTATATGTATAAATCAGTGGTTTCCAATCGGGGCTCATTTGAGCCATTTGCTCCGTGGTACATTTAGAGCATCTTTGGGAGATTACTTTAGGTATTTAAATTTATTATAATAATAGATGGGGAAGTGGGCTCTAGATAATACTATTACCTCTGCTAAATGGTTCCACAGTGATGAAAAGGTTGGGAATCACTGTCGAATATAATGTGTGTACGCTCATCACTTATAATTGTACTCTGTCTTAGGAAGGGGATGGGAATACAAAAGTCCGAGGGCAATGAAGACTATCGCTGCCTTTTACCTGAATGCCCTGAAGGATTTGACTTAGGATTACTCCAGTCTCTCATCAATCCCAAATGGTTCTCCAAATACGTACAAAATATATGTATGAATGAAGTAAAGAAATGTGGTAGCCTGGTTCTGGAGTCTTGTCCTGAGTGTAATTTTGCTGTTAATATTGAAGGTATGAGTATTTTTAGAACGAATATCCTCTTTATTTCTCTATTATTAGACCCGAGTGTCAAAGTAATTGAGTGCAAATACGATTACTGTAAAGTGATGTCTTGCCGAAAGTGTAGAAAACGTGCTCATCCTTATGGAGTGGTTTGTCAAAACGAGGAGAAAGAAAAAGTTCGTTTAGAGGTAGAAGAAGAATTGTCGGAGTCTGTGATAAGGAAGTGCTATCGATGTGAAAAATATTTTCAAAAATATGAGGGTTGCAATCGGATTGAGTGTCACTGTGGGGCACAAATGTGTTATATCTGTAGAAGTCCTGTGATCCCTTCCCAAGATCACTTTTACAATTGCCAAGAGCAGCCGGAGCCTGGCAAATGTCCACTTCAAAGTAACTCTGAGGATCTTCACAGTATGGAAAGAGCTATAGCTGGGAAAAAAGTTGTCTCTTCTATCGATCCACTAAATCGTTATGGCTCAATAGTTGATTCTCTATTTAGTGTTCATAAATAATAGTACATTATTATACCCAACAGTGTAATAAATATTATCTACATTTTGTAATTGTTAGATATTATAGATAATACGTAAAATGCATGAAGAAAATTAGTAATTATGTATACACTTTTTTTTGTAAATTCAACGTTTTTGTGGAATAATTCTTATATATATATATGTTGATGTAACAATATATTTATGATATAAAAACAAACTTGATCATACAGGATTCTTAATTATACCATTTACTCTATAAATCAGTGATAGAGTGATCATAATGGCCACTAACCCTCCGAAATTTTGACTAACCAACAATTACTTCATATAAAACAAAAAATAAAAACCGTAAATTTCTAAGAATGATACTCCTTGCACACTATAAAAAAAAAGAAATTATAAGGTAGAAGAAAAAAGAAGAGAGGATAAGACAGAGGATTTTTGATAACAATATGAAATATGACCGAACGATAATTCAACAAAAACATACATAAATTTGGGATTACACAAAAGATTTTGATTTTTATTTCCAATTACGTTTTTTTTTTTTGCATAGCTATTATTATTATGAAATATTATATCAAGGGATATCATATAGCTATCCAATAAATAATATATTTAATTAAACTATCAATATTCAGGGTGGTCCAGATTAATTTAGAAAATATTTAAAGGGTTATGACGGATGAACTAGATCGGGTAGAACCATATTTTTTTATTATCTAAAAGTTACATTTAATTACATTCAATTATTTATTATGAAATCCCCCTATTGCCATTTTACTGGTTCTAGTTTTGCATTTTTAATTTACCTTCCCTGAATAGATGGAGTAGGCCAAGGAAGAAATTAGACCTTCCAAAAAAGACAGTGCGGATGTATGGTCACGAAGTTTTATCACTTTTGGAGATCGAATTTTTGGCTTGCAAATAGTCCAAACCTGAAGCCATAAGATTTTTATCTCTGGGAAGCCAAGCATGAAGCCTGTGCCAAGTACCATTCGTCTGTGGATGCCCTGAAGAACTCCATTACGCGTACAATGGTAAAGCTGGATTTGCAAGGGCCTGCCTAAGTTTCTGGCACCGTGTGGCGGAGGTTATCAAGAAAGGTGGACCTCATTATAAATAATTGAATGTAATTAAATGTTGCTTTCAAATAATAATAAAAAAATGGTTCTACCTAATCTATTTCGTTCGTTAAAAGCCTTTAAACATTTTCCAATTTATCTGGACCACCCTGTTTATGTAATATTCAATATTCATTCTGTAAATAATCATGAATCTAAAGATATTCAAATTTCTAAACACATATTGTACGTTTTACAGTCATTTTTTTATGATTAGAATAATATATTAATAATTATGTACGCACTTACGTCTCTTGATTATGAAATGAATATCAACGTTGTATAAATAAAGCAACATAGAATTAATCTCATGGATCTTTTAATCACCTAAAATGAAAATTTTACATTATGTTTGTTGTCAATTATATGGATATTTTTACAACTTCTTATTATAGCATGGCCAAATACAAATTGATACCATTGGCTTCATATTTCACTCTAAGTATCACTTGGTCCGACAGGAGTTCACAGTACCTGTCGAAACCCACCCTCTCCTTTGGCTCAAAGAAGAGGGAAACTTCGTTTTAAAGGCTTAGCTTTATCTGCGGCCAACCATCTATTTTTCAGGAAATTATGAGATCTGTCAACAGTCCATTGTTTCTCAGACGAATAAAAGACGATTCTGTTACCATGGGACTTCAAATATTTCAGCAATTTTCTTCCGTGGGAAGCCTGGGTGGCTTTCATTTAATATGTAAGAATATATCTTACATAGAGGTGGTATATATTCATAATCAGGTCTGCGTTTATGACCCGGGAGACTATTGCACCACTTACTTGGAGCTTTTTGGCAAGAACGTTAATCTAAATCCCAGGCCTTTACGGACCGTTTCAGTCCTACAAAGAATCTGGGACTTCATTTTTATCCCTCCGAGACTTGTGGGCTTTTCTCTTATATGCCCCTTCTCCTTCCAGTGGTTTTAGACGTCATAGACTGTGCTCTTTGTATAAATGAGCATATTCTTGATATAAACTAGGCTCTGTCCCATGTGCAAGCCAGTTTGATGATGATGTTCCACCAGATCTCCTCCATCGTAAATACTTGTTTTGAATTAAAAGTTTGAACTTAAAGCTAACACTCAGTTTCTAACTGTAAAATTGAAATCACCGAGTTAAATGTTTTCCTTATTGTTCAGAATGTGTTAAAGATGCTCCAAATTTACCTCAACGACGTATTTTAACTGCACTACTGAATAGACTTTTATTATCAATGGATTATTATTGCACTGAATATATGTTAAAATGAAAATTAAAGAAAAAATAATTTTATCAAGGGCCCCTACAGGTAGGAGGTAAAACCTACAGGTGAAATTGATTTACTTTATTATGCATTTTTAAATCAATTTATAGCACAGATAGGCAATAATTTTTCTTTTAGATCACTTTTATTTTCTTCTCTGAGCTCGAAAGAAATACCATTTTTCAAAATTTTCAAATTTTCAAAAACCTTTCTATCATTAGTTGTACATCTATTATTGGTACATTTAATGTATTAAGATGTTCATTTTTTTCACGGAATTGAAATACAAGTATGACAAGTCGAGGGGATGAACGGACACGAAAAGAAAAGTACTTCAGCAGTGTTCTGAAAGTTGATTGGTCGAATTCGAACTAGCTCATGTTAAGGTGCTGCCAACAATTTATAAAATTTTATTTATGAAACTAAAAAGTTATTTTATGTCTTTTTTATGCTAACTTTATAGGGAAAGTTTGCAAGATTCAATATAGGTAACGAAGCTCAACACAGGAGATCAAATGGGTAAATCCATGTCAAATCAAGTTTTTTTAACTTTTTGAACCAAGGTTCTCCGATTTTCTTCATTTTCAGATATGTGCAAGTTAATTATGCGCTAATAACATAGCCAAATTTTTAGTTCATTTGCATCAACAGTTCTAGAGATATTGACGTTTTTGTTAAGGGCCGGTTTCCAATACACTACACCGTACTCCAAAAACTAAAAGTGACATTATTGTGCCAAGAAATAGTCATAAAGAAATAAAAATAAGCATGTCTCATCAGTTTTTGATGCAGATTTCGAAAAGTTACATTATTACGGATTTCAAATTTATTGACTGCACCCCTTTATGTGGTCATTATATCAAAACACCACCAAAAAAAAATCAGTTTTTTATAAAATTTTTATCTTCAAAGCCATAAGTAACTGTCTGGAAAATATTATGAAGGATAAATGTGTAGTTATTACATAATTCAAGATTGAATTTGAGACCTAAATTATGTATTTGACTAAAATGACAGCTTGTTATAGGATATACATATATTAAATTATCTATTTTAATGAATATATGCCTAGTAAATATATTATATATATAATGTTAAAGGTTACTCCATGTCATATTTTGAGAATAATAGTAGTAGATCAGCATCAGTTAGTTAAAAAGTTTTAACTTATCCTTTCATGCAATCTTTGGTTCGGGTTCATAAGAAAAAGGTCAAATCAAAACACTAAAAAAGTAGTTCAAGCATGTATTGTATAAGCTTAATGAAACTTGTTCATACTTTTTAATACCATATAACAAATTAGGGAATAATTACAATTTGATTAATATAATGAGGTTATTGTTTCCTTAAAAATAGATTGAATTTATTGATTATTATTTGCTTTTCGTTATCATTAATGGAATAGTTTCGTCAAGAGTTTGAAAATTTGGTACACCAATCAACTTAAGCACAACATCATTTGGTATGAAGCAAATATCTTCACGTTGAGGCCAATGAGATAATTAAGATGAACCTTTAGGGTGCATACATTTTACTCGAACATCTCATTCAGCATCATTTTTCTGAAGGATCAAGGCAATCTACCAACAATGATCATACATGACAGCAGCATATGATCCCACAACAATCTCTTCTTCTAGACAGAACACTTCATTAAAATTGTGAGTGTGAGCAAATTCAACATCTTCACTGCATCGTTTAGCTCCAATTTTGTCACGACTTATTGGAATGAAATGATGATAAGATCTTGTACCAGGAATAGAATCTTCAATGTTTGCATACCGATCAGCATGTAAAGAGTGCAGAGTTGGGTCATTTCCTTCTGCTGAATAACCTTAAATATCACATTAGGTATATGACTTTCACAAAACTTAAACATACCTTTTTTTGTCAAAATATGATTGTTGTCTAGTCAGACTTTCTGCTCCAGTGAGTCCTGTCACAGTCCCGCCGATTCCGTCCCATGGAGATTTTCCGTGAGATGTCACAAAAAAGTTTTAATGAACTTTCAAACCAAATTCATGTTCAATTTGGCAGAGATTAAAAAGTTTTTTTCTATTTTTGTTCTGTCCAGCACAACAAACTGGGAAAAACAGAAATCATACTCAACGGATTTTTTTCCTTGAGATCATTGATGATAATATCTAAAACCTTGTACACATAATGCACATCATGCTTGTTGTCATCAGAGATGATGGTGTACGACAAGTCATTTCGGTAGTAAATTACAACTGGATGGAGCGTATACATGAGGTTGTTGCAATGAAAACTCTGGACCTCATCTTGAACCACAAAAGAATAATTTTCAGCAAGAAAAAAAGAAAAAAAAATGTTTGGAGGAAGAAAAATCCGTACCGCCAAGCATGGTGGTGGAAACATTATGTTTCGGGAGTGTTTCTCTGCGAAGGGGAGATGATAACTTTAACACATCAAAGGGAGGCTGGACCATCCTTAGGGAAATCTTGGGTGACAACCTCTTTACCTCAGGGCAGAAGAAATAAGGCATTGTCTAGTGGCTTCATCGATCTCTGATTCAAAAGGTGATGATTTCGAATTGGAACAAGAAGATGAAGAATATGCCCTACCACCTCAATCAAGTTTTCTGATCTGATGTTTCTTTATTAAGCCTTTAGGTAATTAATTTTGTTGAATACTATAATTAGTTTTGCTAGATGTTATATGTATTAATTTACAGCTACTTGATACATTTAACATTTCAAGAAATACCAGGATTGTAATCAACTCCGCCTTCTAAAAAACTTTAATCAACCAACTATTAGGAGAGTCAATAAATCTTGGCAAGGATAACACGATCTGGCACAAACAAATAGGAAATGGAGAGAGTTCACTCATCCATTCTGTTCCTAGGAATTCATATTTTTCCTCATTTGGATATCCAATATGTCTTCTGATCCTCTCTTCAATTTCATGTCAAAGGGATATTGCCTTTTAGTCTTTGTGACCCACTCGGTGGATATCATCTTCTTTTATGGAATAATCCTGCATTGTACAAGTGTGCTTAACATCAAGGTGTATACTTCTGACCTCGTGAATTATTGCCTGTATGCTCCAGAATATACAAATTATTCCAGATCTTTTACTAGATCATCGTATACTTCTACATATAAGAACTATGGAGTTCCATAAAACGACAGAATAATCGAATAAAAGATCCAGTGAGGAATAGGGATAGTTCTCATCTTAAATCTACTGCTCCTTAATTGAAGTTATTGAGTTCTTTCCTTCTTAAGTCAACTCTGCTTCGTCTTTTAACCTAAGAAAACTACTTCATTGATAAGTGTCCTTGATGCATATAATGTAGAAATGTCTATATGGATAATTATTTTATTGGAATATTTGAATGTCGTTGCAATTTCCAAAGTTATTGACTCAGGAATCACAAGGCAAAATTGTCTTATTCAAGGTATCATATTAGGTTATTTTAGCAAGATTTGACTTTTAAATTTATATTTATTATATTCAAAATAAATGACAAATTAAGATGTTATTGTTAGTTTATGTTTTTCAAATGAACATTTCAAATTAAGTGCATAATATCCACTTATTCTTGATATACTATTGATTTCTTCGTTATACTGATGATTATATAAATATATTTGAAAATGTATGTTCTGAACAATTTTTTATTCATAACAACTTTTTTTTTTTGTCATATCTTTATTTCAAATATTAAATCGTATCTACTAGTAATTAGTTATAATTTGTCCCATCAAATAAATATTACAAACTAAATATTATAAATTATTACAAGGTGACGAAATACTATTTTTTTTGAATAAAATAGTTTTAATCTATTTAAAAAAAATAATTTAAATATTATAATTGTCGAAGGGTAAAAATTTACACTAATACGAATCGTATAAGTAAATACAACACTATTATATGATGTATTAATACAACGAAGTTTTATAAATTTGAATTTCCTTTTATATTTCCTCCGCTTTGACGTAATCAAAATAGCAAATACAATTTTAAACAAGAACAAATAAATCTTTTATCGATACACCTTATATACATGGTCGTTACAATCCGTCGTTCAAGTGTTAAAGGAGATTATAAGGTTTAGAGAAGAAAAAATATTCAAGTTGAACTATTGCTCTCTCATCTTTCATATTATTGCCAAAAATCCTTTATCTTATTTCCTCTTCTCTAAATCTTATAATCTCCTTTAAAAAAAGTGCACAAAGGTACATAATAACATGCAAGAATCATGCTTAAAATTTGACCTCTTTATGTTTGGGTTAAAAAAAAAAATAGACGATTGTAAATCAAAAAGTTGGTTTTTAGGAAAATTCTATTTAAAGGCCGACATGCCATTAAAGAACAACAAATTGTTACCTGAACAATATCTTGTGCCTTAAAAAACTATATAAAAGTTTTGAGTAAAATCAATTCATTAGTTTGACCGTGATTCCTGGACACACAAACATACAATTGCATTTAATATATCGATTGAAGGTAGTGAGTTTCAAGTTTCAACACTACATGCATCAGAGAGGCATCTTGCATTGGGTAAAAGGACAACCTTAAGATCAACTAAAGTTACTGGTGAAGTTGTTCAACGTAGAGTCGGATAAATAAATCTAGAGTTAAGTACACTTTAATGTATCCCGTAATAGTGGAAGTGGTTGCAGATACTGGTGCTAAGTGGAAAGAAAATAATTTTTTAAATATGGATATTAAATAATCCTAGCAAGAGGGAAGCACATGCAATGAAATCTCCATTTCAAATGGCTCTAGCAATTCCTTGTGGATCCTAAAAGACTGTCACAGACGCTTGGACTGGGTTTCATAGTATCCCGAGAAGAATTGACTAACACATGATTACTAATTTTACTATTGGGAAGATTTCGGTAAACAAAGTCCCCACAGGGATCCTTATCGAGTCAAAATGGTTACAATAGCTGTCTTGATGAAACTATGGTTGATGTGGTGAGAAAAATGCGTTGTGAAGACGATACTTCACTCTACGAAGAACTGTTAGTAAGTCATTGGTGGAGGATAATTGAATTTTTGGAACATATAGAAAGATCAGGTGTTGTTCTCAACTAGAAAAAGTTTCAATTTTGTTGATTTAGCTGGATTTAGAATTTCTGATAACTGGGTTGAACCTGGTGTAAGTATATTGATGCCATCCTATCCTTTCCATCTACCAAATCTAAAACCAATATTTCATGACAGTTTAGACTTACTTTGTTTGTATGGAAAAGTGTACTGAACGAAGATTTTGAAAAGGCAAAAATCTAGTTATAGAAAAAATGAAAGAAGGAACTCAAATATTAGGTCAGAGTAAACTGCCTTAGGACAGATTGCTCTTGCAGAGGTCTTGGTTATCACTTCAGACCACAAGCCATTTGTTAAGTTGTCGGGAGATCGAAGTTTAGATGAAATTCCGAATATGCGACTGTTTCGACTAAAACAACGGACTCTCTTGTAAATTTCTAAATTATGCATCTCCTGGGTAAGATAAATACAGTTGCCGACACATCATTTCGATATCCTACTGGAGAAAAAGCGGATACCACAACAACAGTAGAAGAAGATATAGTGATGGCGTTGGTGAATTATAGATCTCACCTAGGAAGAATTACAAGGGCGAGATTAACGCATGCAACTAAAGACGATGATATATCACAAGACTTATTGTCTATAATCAAGGATATAAATGTTAGAGATTCTTTACTTAATGCCTTAGAGGCCTATAAGTATATGTTGGAATCTATCTACAAAGTGATAAGTGTGATTATGGACCAAGACAGGATCATTATACCTAAATAACTCCGTGCTCAGGTGTTACCGATACTTCATGTAGCTCATCAAGGTGTATTTACTATGATAACCAATGATTCCTCATTTGTATACTGACTAGGTGTAACTGAAGATATTGAGAAAACTAGGAAGGGATTCCGTCTTATGATTCAATTCCTCCATCACAAGCTCATTTCCCCCTGGTTATGCCTTGTATTCCAAACTCTCTATTTGAAGCCGTAGTGTATAATAATAGAAATAATAAGATGTCCAATATACGACGAGGGAATAACAAGAAATTGTATACCTGTCCTTTTGTAAACAGAGCATAAGTATTGCATAATTTATTACTTCGTTTATTTATCAAAAAGAATAAATTATGAAATCAAGTAAGAGGAGGGAATTGACAGTTGACAACAAAATACATAACGTACACGTCGTTACCTTTATTGTATCGTGCATTATTCGATACTTAATGGGAACAGAAAAAAGGCCCAAAATCATCTGGTAGTTAAATCAATCATACCAACTGCCATTTATTTTTTACATACTCCCAGACTATCACTGTCATATTATTTCTTCACCATTTTTAAAATGAATTACATATGATTAAAATCTACATAGTACTTTATTCGATACTATATTTCTTAGAAATATTTTATTAAAAGATTAGTTATCAGTAATTGTTATATTATTTCTATGAAGAAATAGCCAAAATTTCTTTGTATAAACAATAAAATGGCCTATGTACATATATATTATATAAGCTACGAGGGATCAACAAGAAATTGTATTCCTGTTCTTTTGGAAACGGAACATCAGTATATTACTTTGTGTATTTATCAAAATGAATAAATTATGAAATGACCATGATGTATCAAGGGAGAAGAGGGAATCAACAGCTGACAACAAAATACATAGGGTATTTTTGTGTTAGCGAGGTAACGCCGTGTTAAAACATACTTACCTCTATTGTACAACGCAACTTTTCCTAAAAAAGAAAAAGAAAGAAAAAAGGCCTGAAATCATTTGATAGTTGGCCAAATAAGTCAATTCCACCAATTACTATTTATCTATTATGTACTCCTAGACAATCATTTTGATACTATTTACGGTAATACGGTATTAAAAGCGTAGCTATACATATTTTTAAATGATAGCCAATATTTCTTCATAGAAATAATAAAATGTTAAATATAATCAGGTTTGTAAGTGTTCCGTTATTTTGGCATTCCGTTTAATTTTTTTTTCGTTCAGCGTTCATTTTTCAGCCATTTTTTTTGTTCCGTTCAGCGTTCGAGTCATAATTCATAACTCATAAGGTAGTAGCAGGTTTGTACAGTATATACACTAACGCGCTCGTTAAATGAAGCTGAACAGTTTTTGAGTCATAAAAAAGTTGGATACTCCAAATGAGATTGCTGAATTAGATTGAACGTAGAAAAACGAGAACGCTTTCATGTATGATTGGGGTGGCAAAACTTTTTTTTTCTGAAATGTCTTTGGGAATTTAAAAAAAAAAAAATCAAACTAAAGCTCAAAACACTAATAGCCGACTAAAAAAAACAATTTATCATTTTCACAGAAGTAGAATAGAATCCGTTGTCAATCATAACTATCTCCTCTAAATCCCAAATGTCCATAATAATTATGGATTAATTAATTCATAATTAATTTATTAAAATATATTATATATTACTTATGACGAACTCTTGATAATACTGAGTCATTGTAATAAAATTGCATATTTGTAGCACGTCAACCCAAAAGGAAGTTAAAATAATTTTTCTCAAAATTGAAACTGGAATACATTTTCCAGAAATTGTTATTTCAATGAATAAATGATTCTGATTAATCCTTTGGAACAACAACAAATTGTACTTAAAGTTGCCAAAATTCACCGCAACATTTATAGAGTTAGGAAATTAGTATTTAAATTTAAAACTTATTAAATTTATAAGAAAATATTGGGGCTAAATTTATTTAGATAGATAAAACGGAGGCTTTAAACTACAATTAACACTCTCGGGTATCTCAATTCATCCCAAAAATTTGAATTCAAATCCTATAATTGACAATAATATCTCTTTGAAATATTGCTTGTCATAATATAAATATAAATGATTGAACCTTTGAATAAATGATTATACGATTTGTGTATTTTTCATTAAAAAAATAGTTTTTTTAACTAAACCCCGACATGAAGGCGATATTGAAAAAATACACTGTAGCCAAGATTAATAGAAATGCTATAAATCTTGATTGCAGACAGTAACGTTAAACTTAACATCAAACTCAAATATCAACTCAATTTTAAAGACTTCAAATCCATAAGAAAAATATTGTGTCTTGGTTTTTTATTTTTGGATATGTATGCGTTAAGAGCGTCATAATGTTTTTCATTAAGTACAAGATAAATAAAATTATTACTGCGTACAAGGGACATTAATAATAATTATGCACTTTTTAGAGAGGTTAGGTCATATTTATATTAATATTAATATCCGGGGCGTCTGCAGGGAGGAGGTTTTAGGCCCCTCCCCAATTTCAAAAATTGTCCCTGAATTTGCATAGTCGTAATTTTAGGATACTGACACCGTGGACAACTACACCCCTTCCAAAATTACTATGAACTATTGTAAGGGAACGCTAAAATCTTATTTTTACTGTTCAGCATTAAAAAAAATCAGTTCTGTTCAGCATTCCGCTAATTGAACACACGTTCCATGGAATGCCATTAAATTTTGCGTTCTGTTCACAACCCAGAATATATATTCGACAAGGGATCAACAAGAAATTGTATTCCTGTCCTTTTGGAAACGGAGCAAAACTATAACTACTTATTACATCGTTTATTTATCGAAAATAATACATTATCAAATAGCCCTACGTATCGAGTGAGACTAAACAATCGAGAGCTGACAACATGGGCTTAAAAATCAAATGGCAAGACATGAACACTTTGTACAATATCAGTCCCCTGTTATGCTATTTGTATATGAAACATAATTAATTAATAATAATCAGTGAAGAAATGAAAATGGCACGCACACAATACTATCTACTATAATATCAGTATCGTTAATCAATTAATCATCATTCCATCATCCCTTCGATCTTTTAGCTTTCATTCTTAATTCCATATTAATGATTTACGTTATACTGTATGCGTCATAACTCCTTGCAGACTTTTTATACAGATAATAACATTTAAATTTCCCAAAAATTCATAAAAAGGGAGAAATAAAAAAAAAACGGTTTTTGTTTAGTTGTTGGTTGATGAAATAAAATCAGCCGTAGGTCTTTTAGGAGCTGCAAAATACAGAAATGGGAAAAAACTTTGTCAAAAATCGTTTCGCGCATCAAAGCCGATGAAAAATCCTTCTGTTATTCTACGTAACTTCAGGATAAGAAGGACTACTTTATACAACACCAAGAAGCTCTACAACGAAACCGAATCCTTTGTCGATCGTCACAGATCAGGAAGACCAACATCAGTCCACACAAAAAACCTCATAAGGAGAATGTGAAGGCAAAGATAGACGCGAACCTTTGTGACAACATCTGTAAAATGGCCAGGGACCTCAGGGTTCACGAAACGTTAATTGTTAATTGTGCATTTTTAAGGATCATTTGTGTCTCAAGTTCTGGGTTATTGCAAAAGTTTAGGGCTTGCCGGCTTTACAGAGACAAAGTAGGCTAGAACGATCGACGATCTTCCTTAATAAATTGAAGAAACCTTTATTTTTTGGGACGAAATTTTTTTTCGCAGTCGACCCAGTCAGTAACTCCTGCAGCCTTTGGTACATTGGCAAGACCCAAAAACATCCCTCCCGAGGTTAAAATTCACCAGGGGTTCGAAACACCCAGCCAATCCCAAATACATCGGTCCTTCAGTTCTACGGCCTTAGCTATCTTTTTTATTTTCTTCACTCCTAGCAACAATTGAATAATAAAAAACTAACGAAATAATTAATTATAGCTAGAGTATAATAAGTTCTAGCCACAAATTTCCTGCTTTAAACTTTCTTTGTTTTGTCTTTTTGAAAGATGTTATGTTGAACAGCTGAAAGGACTTTGTAGTGACATCATTTCAGCTGTTGTAGTTACAATAAAGGACTAATAAGGACCAGTCCTAGGACTGACAAATTTTTATTAGTACCGGACTGATAGGGCTGCAGTCTTTTTAGATCGATCCAACACTTGGTATTAGCATTGTTTACTTATATTGGTTTGTAGACATAGCAGCAGAAAGTGAAAAGTAAAAAAAATAGAATTTCCTGAATTATTGGATATAAAATATAGGTATTTTACTCACATAGAGAGCACTTTGGAAAATGTCACACTAACTTGTGGAGAATATATATTTTTTTGTTTGCTCATCCCTAGAGTAGCAAAAGGGTGGAAGGTATCCTGAAATTTTACTTTGGGAATTTAGGGAATTTTAAAGTGAGTAGGTTATGTGATTTTGAAATGTTCCTTATACATTTAAGAGATAATTTCTGGTAGTATGGGTAGTTTTAAATCATTTTATAACAAACTTCCGCTGGAAGCTTTTTATTTTTTCTCTTTAGTAGTTCTTGATTTATAACTGAATTCTAAATATTTTTATCTGTTCGTATTTGAGACTGTGAGTAAGTAGTAACTTAAGTAACAGATATAACGATCGAATATAAAGGAACCAATAACGTAGTACATTAAATCTTGATTTAATGAAATTTTAGTCCTATCAACCAGATAATATATTCAACAATGCAACTTTTTAGTAATATTTTTTATATTTTGTCGATTAATTTGTTTGTTTTATGCAATAATATGTTGAAAAATATATTTTTTATCTATAATTTTTATATTTCCAGCCTTCAGTCTTAAAAATTTTCAGTTAAAAAATTTCTTTAGTCGAAAATCCTTTGTAAAGAATCTATTTTTTACCATTTATACCATGCAAATGATGCAGAGTTTGTATATATAATAAATGAGGCTCAAGGAAGCCTTCAAATGTTTCGAATGACAAACCTTACTAATACAACAATCCTTTAAAAAAAATAATATATATATATATATAAAAGACTACAAAAGGATAAACGTTCTTAGTCATTTTTTCAAAGACTATTTAAGTTTTTTTGTAATCTGGGTTAAATCCATTTATGGAATTTTAGATATCTGGACCCACAGCCTCTTAAAAAAATCCCCGGGCACTATTAGTCGAAAAGAGAAATGAGTCGAAATAAGACTAGCTTATTTTTTTAAAGTACAGTGTGCGGCAACAATGGGCCATTAAATATGTTCAATGAATAAAAAAAGGGATAGAGGGATGGTTGTTTTCTAAAAAAATCAGCATATATTATTTTAAAGTATTTGATCATTAGTTGATTAGATAATACAATATTGAAAATTTTGAAAAGGTCTAAAAAAATGTTGGGGCTTCCCGAATACATCCGGTTTCAATTACTTGATTTGAACAAATTGCATCAATTCAGAATTACATTAAATTTTAAAATACCAATTTGAGCTCTCTAAATTTTTTATCTGATGAGTATTTGTGTTCAAATAATTTTGAAAATTTTAAATTATAAAAAAAAATGAAAAAATCGTATTTTGTATATATTAGCAATTGAGGTATTTATAAAAATACACAACTATAGAATCTTGTTTCTAGAATGAAACCACGGCTATTCTGCTACTACTTATAAAGCCTGATTGCCACGCATTATGCAAAAGGGCCGCACCTTGTATAAAAAGAAATAATTAAACTTTATCATTTTTACAATTTACGAACGGATCTCATAATTTATAATTAAAGAAATGACAACTTTAGTATGTCCTTCTGTAATATCTGACATGAAATAATGCATTTACAACATCCTCAATCAATTTATATTTATCTATGTTATTCAGATATATATAAAAAAAATACCTAGTACTTTGCTGTCAGCTGACAATTTTTCCACATCTTTTTCCCTCATCAGTGGTCTAAACCTTGTATGTTTGTTCAATTTATAGTCGGGTCTTAACATAATGCATTATAGTACTACTGTATTTGCAGATTTGGTGCCTTCCCCTCTGTTTTTTTTTGGAGGAGGAAATCTTGCCAAGTTCTATAATTAGGAATGGGATTTTTGTACAGAAATACACCGTATTGCAACTAAAAAAGGAAAAACTGTTGGTGTGCGTGCTCCATAATCATTTTTTGTTCATTCTTAATTAAATCATTGTACACTTCGTTAACGTTACACAACCTTTAATGCAAAAAGAAATAGAAAAAGAATCCCAAAATCTGTTGCTAGTTAGCCAATTCTTCAAAACTATTCAATATTCAATTATTAGGCTGATAATTGTTCACAGCTTGACAAAAACTCATTCTAATTCAAGCAATTCACTTTCGAAATACTAATTAGTGGAAAAGAAACAGAATCATCAGTAGCTGTATTTTGTGTTAGTTATGTAATGTCGTGTTGATGTTATTATCTATCCTTGAAAGAAGAATTCTCAATTTTCTAAAAAAAACCTAATAAAATATATATGTCTTTCCATAAGAAAAAGGAGCAAGGAAATGGATTTGACTAAAATTTACTATATTATATTGTTGACTGTAGACCATCTCAGAAATTAAATTTTGGGTTTGAAACGCAATCTCACTTTGAGTTCTAAGGCTTTAAAAATGAAGAAATTAGCATTTTGATGAATATTTGATGAGCGATATATCGTCAACCAAAGCAACGATAAGCAAGTATATTACATCATTAAAAAGCTATAAGTCATGGAATTAGGAGTAATGGTGTAATTTATAATAATTATAACTTCATTTATAAAGTTTTTTTTTTTCATTTATTATATTTTCATATATGTAATATGTTTGATAAAATTTTTTTTTAAAACTACTGTCTACTGCCAACAATAACACAGACTAAATTTTAGTCAAATCTGTTTCTTCTTGAAAAAAAAAAAATCATATAATTGACTGCTGATATTAACCGTGCGCGATCCCTTCGGCGAAAAAATTATTGAAGAATACCATTTTGCCTATGGGACACTTTGCTGAATGACCACTTTGCCGAACAGACACTTTGACGAATCCCCACTTGGCTAAACGTACACTTTGACGAAAAAAATAAGAAATATATTTGATGATGCTGCAATACTATGTTATTTGTAATGTTAAACCAATTTTAAAAGATAAAATATTTAATTATTTGCGACAAATTACAATGATGAAGTATTGTTTAGTTAATAGTTGATTCCTTTCTTTATGAGGATGCTTCAACAGCTGGCTTAAATTTATAATAAAAAATCAGTACAACTTTCCAATAAATAATTAAACAAATAAATTAGCAAAAGAGAAAAAAATTTAAAGAAGAGAAAAATTCAATAAATCGAAATCAATGACTGAAATTCAATGGACAATACGAATTAATCAATCGTTTATTTATAACCTATTGAAGCTACTATGTATTTGGCCAGGTCTTGATTGACATTCCTCTATCCAGAGGTTGTCTTTTACCTAATAAATATCAAAATGTTTTTGTCAGTCTAATAGAACTACAACATGAATCATCATCAAATACATTTATAATTTTTTTCGGCAAGGGGGCTTTTGGCTATGAGGTTTTCGGCAAAGTGTCCTAGAACCAATGTTAACAAGGGTCTGAAAACCGTAGTACCATGTGTCTCGCTACCGACGTCTCCTCGAACTCTACAATAATCTCATACTTAGTAAAAAAACGACAAACTAAATACTCATATCCCTGATTTTGAGTTGAGTTTTTATTTCAGAGAAAAGGTTATGACATTCAATAACGTGTACAAGGTAAGCAATAACAACACACTAAATATTAATGTCTCAAACACAATACTGAATTATTATACTTATAGATATATATGTTCTTTAAGAGAGGAAAGGACCCAATTCAGGAGAGAAAGAGAGAAGGAGGAAGAGAGAGAGAGTCAAACGATTATTGTGAATAAGAGGTAATTTAAGTATCCATACCTGGTGTAATTATTACGTGAAGACATTTCTTTTACATTTATATAATATGTAAAAAAGAAAGCATTTTTTTCATTCAAAAAGATCCACGTACGTCATTTTTTGTAGATAAATATTTTAGTATTGCATGGTGATTTTTTTATCATGTCTATCTTTCTGCTCTTAACCATATAGTTCTCTCAACCATTTTTTTTGCGCGCATATACTCGTAAATAACAGAATTCTAAATGACGAATGAAAAAACTCACCTTCAGTCTGCGAAAAATCATTCATAGGCATGGAGGTGGATATGAACGAAAACAACAAGACATTGGATGAAATCAATGTTCTATTACCTGAAGATAAATTACAGGTAAGATGTTACATTATCTAAGAATAAATGAACCCTTTTTGATCTAGAAGTTCATTGATACAAATAGAAAAACAACCCCTATTAAAAGTTTGTGGAAAATGTGAACCTATATTGAAAATAAAGAAAATATTCAGTGCATTTTTAAAAATAAATTACTTACTAAACCTCCTCAACATGTAGTACTCTAACCAAGACTTGGGTGAGTGGGAAGTGGAAAACAGGGTATTTGTTCTAAAAATGTTTAAAAAGCTACCGTCATTAAACTTGGAATTGTAGAATATAATGCTGATTATAGGAAACATATCTTTTTCTCTAATCATTTGAATTATTAATTATTTTGTTTTCAGTTGGTTTCATTTATGAAAATTACAAATTCGCTCATTTAGTATTAATTTGAGATATTTTAATGCTCACTACAATGGGGACAGTCGCTACCAGTATTACAATCTTACGTGTATAATTATTTATTTTGTATAAATATATTTACGATTTACAGCAAGAATGCTTATTTTTATAGTCCTGAAGAGGTTACAATAGTGAATTTATCATTAATAACTGGTGTGGATCCAGATTTGCCATTTCACGGGTAATTTACTTCTTTGGGATCTCCACATATGAATTATATTTGGCTGAGACCTTATGCTTGACCCTCTCCCAGAGAGAGAAATCGCATGAGTTCAGGTCTGTGCTTTTTTCTAGCCAAGAATCTGGCCTCCAAAAGTGAGGAAATTTTGTGGACAAGACACCTTGTACTTATTTGGCCTCATGGGTCGGTTCACTGTCTTGTTGGAAAGTTTAATTTCTTCCTTGGGCTACTCTATTTATACAAGGAATGTAAATTAAAAGTGCGAAACCAGAGCCAGTACAATGGTACAGCTAGATCCGTATGAGGTCAGCCGGACCTGCCAAAGCTTCCGGCGCCGTGTGGCTGAGATTATAAAGAAATACGTATCTCATTATGAATAATTGAATATCATTAAATGTAGCATTCAAATCACAAAAAGTGTATGGTTTATCTAGTTCGTTCGTTATAAGCCTTTAAAGATTTCCCCAATTTATGTAGACTTCTCTTTATAATGAAAGATAATAATTCTACATTTAGAAAGTTCCAGTTATTTAATCTTTAATAAGTATTAACTTGGTGCCTCATTTATAATAATTCCTAACTAAAATTCGATTTTCTTAAAAATAATGATTGCAATCTATTTCTGTCTACAATGACAGTTTAGGGATTTGTCAGATTGCATCTGTAGTAAATCTACTGACTGATAAAATCTATAAATATATTCAAACAATAGCGGACACATTTAAGTAATTTCTATTACATTTTATCGTGTCTACATGAGATCCCTCTGAGTAAGGAAGCCAAAAGCAACTGTCTCGTTATTTTCTATATAATGGCTACGTCATAGTACTCATAAACAGAGATAAAAGTAGAATGGATACTTTTTAGAGGGCAAACACCTCAGTTATGTTTCCAAATTTATGATCCATTATATATTTTTTCCCTTTTTGTGTCACATTGACTTTGACCTCTCAAAATTTCATGGCCTCTTATTGTGACCATATGTAACTTTCCTTATCAAGTTTTATGAAAAGCAATCCGTTACTTTTCCCGTAATCCTGTCGACTAACAAACGAATAAAATAAAAAACAGACATAGCCTCCGTTCAACTTCGTTGGTGGAGAAGACAAAAAATAGCGAAGTATTTTTTGTGAGATACGACACTCCTTGGGCTGTTCTACATCAACATGTGTAGTAACACTCAGAAAGACTACGTTATGTATGTAAATGCATAAAAATCAATTTCTGAGGCCTTCATTTATTTATTCCTTTAATTATTATTAATTACCTTTCTCTGCAGCACAAATACAATAAGGCTAAAGTACGTCTTGACAATTATTGTCAATACTTTTCCTACCTGTATTTGTTATATTTCATCACATAATATATTGTTTTTCTATAAAGCAATATTTTTATAAGCAGGAATTAATTGGAAAAGTACTATATCCATTTATTTTCTATTTTTTGGAAATATATACATACATATATTAGTTAAAAGAAAGATGAAAGTTAAGTCTGCTCCTATAAGGTCAATACTGTTGTACAAAATAAACAGATTGAGAGCACCTTCAATGATTCTAATTCATTCAAGGCCTCGACAATAAAATCCTTTCAAAGTCCTTAGAGAACTAACAAGGAAAAAAAACTACCTTCCCTATTTTTTTTTAAATCCCTATGGGACATTACGTGCTTCGTTGATCCATCTATTATTATATGGCCTCCCATATGACATATATGCTCAAATTCAATATAACAGAATAAACGACTTATCCCATTTCTAAAAGGATTCTTGATAATAACTCAACTAATTACCTTTCCAACGAAGTTAAGTAGAGGTTATGTTTTTGCTTCTATTTATTAGTCACGAAGATTAAAGCAAAAGTTACAGATCGATTTTGATCAAACTTGGTACGAAGGTTATATATGGTCAGAGTAACCGTAAAAAATGTATAATCGACCAGAACTACCGAGTGCTCATTTTAGTTTGAAAATAGATATTGTGATCAAAAAAAGGAAAATGTACTGTGTAAAAAAAATTATATGTCAAAATTTAAGGATTTTTTTCAATCAGTCATTTTTTAAAAATAAGTTTAATTTCATCTTTGTGGGTCTTTATTATTCTCAAGAATATATACAGTAAACATATATAACATCATAAAATAATAAAAAAGTTAAAATGGAATGCGAAAATAAATATTCTACTTTAAAATTATACTACTCAATTATAGCCCACCATCCCATTTTTATCCAATTGAAACGTATTGAAAAACAATTTTGTATAAACTTTAAAAAAAAAGAAGTTTAATTGCTCAAATTTAATCCCTTCCAATAAATTTTAACTCTAAAATGTTGCAAAAATATTTTGACTTTTCTTTTAAAAAAGTTTGTAAGCATTCTGTCAAAATTGAGAAAACAAAACAAAACTTGCGGATGCCCCTAATGACGTCACCATTTTATAATTTTGCCCCAACTTGAAATGCATACTGGCGTTTGTGCACAGGAGTAAATATGAAACATGAGAACAGTTCTTATAATTTATTTGTAGAAGCCTCCAAGCGCAAAAAAACACCTATTTTTACCATCTCTAACATACTTAAAATTATTCTTATTCATTTACTTGCACCTTCTAGAGAAATGGACTTGTCATGTCATGATTGACGAATTAATTACATTAGGCTGAACTGTGTCGAAAATAGTATATTTAAATAATATATTTCTTTTTAATGTAATTAGATACAATATCATGTATATCCCCAAATACCATGAGTGTTCTACATAGTAAGGCTTAATAGGAGCAAATCATTTTATAAAGGTGTGTCTTAAATCATATCTATGCCATTACGAGGTATGTCCATCGTATATACATTGTCAACACAAAAACAAGATATAATGATTTATCTCAAAATTGAGTATGGAGGACGAATAATCATACATTTCAATCAACAAATGATTCTTTTTGACATTATAGGTGCCAAAAATTCCATGTAAAGTAGCCAAAATAGATCGTCACAATAAAAAAAATGACAAATTGATCGGTTTTATTTGAAAAAAGCCATATCGGGAGCAATATAAGTCTTTTATATCCAATAAAAGTTCTAAACTATACCGATAAGTATCGATTAATTTTATTCATCCCAAAAATTTAGATATAAAGCCTATATTTAACTCAAATAGGTCTATGAAATACTCTACTGTATCCATACATATATGAAGTAAAAAAATAAATGGGGATAGTGTATTGACGCCAGTAGAACATATTTGCATAAATCATAACATAAACCAATGTTTCACAACTAGTGTGCCGTGGGGGCAGTAGTAATAGATTTTTTAAATTATTATTTAGGAAAGTGAACATAGCTCTCTCCACTGTGTTAGAATACGAACTGATTTAAATATCAGTGGACAGTAGCCTGAAGTTTCAGCTCATACTAGTATAGACTTTACTTCATTTTGAATACTGGCTTCCAGTCAATATCCCTTGCTCTCAAAACGAGTAATCAAATTTATGTCGTCTTTATCCAATCACCTCTTTATGTGAGTCAGGGATTTTCATTGTAACTGTCACAATATGAAAGGAAAGGAAGAAACTGAAAACACTTGGAATTCTACTTTGGGTGTTATATGGCCTGGAAGGTTGACTTTCAATTCTACTTCAAGTCTAACAAGGAATTACACTTATAACTCTCGAGCAAAACCTTATTGTTACTCTCTGTCTTTGATGAATACACACAGACTTAGATTTTCACCTCTCAAGCATTAATCAATAATGATATTAGCTTTAAAGAATGCAAAAAAAACTTGCCCAGGTATTGTAGTTTACTTCAAGGCTGTAAAGGTTTCCATTCTAAGTCCCATTTGTTGATTTTTTGTTTCTTCCTGCCATAGATAATCAAAATTATCGTGTTCTGTGCTGAGTGGTTCCTATTAAATATCTCTTTTTCGAACTCCCACAGAAGGCGTCATATACTTCACGATATTCCAATATTTTATTACAACGGATACAAGGTCTCCAGTACTTTCCACGCAGTGTACTTTGAGGATTAATACTAAAGAGCTGCAACTATGCTTTTATGGAAAATGCTGTCAGCCAGTAAACCATTGGTTTTTTAACAGAAGTTGGATTTAACTTTTGTACAATTATGACAGTTTTATGCTTTTCCATTTCGTATAAGTCAATAATATTTTGAAAATTTGGAGATGAGAGAAATCATTGAAATCACTGAAATTAGGACATCTCAATATTTTTCTCCTTAGAAAAAGTTGTAGAAGTTTTTAAAATTATGAGTATTATCAAAGAAAAGAAAGAGAGGTAAATCTGTAGTTGCTGAAATTGGTATTTGTGGTTTCCAGGATCCATTAAAAAAATGCTTGAGGTAACATTTCCTGCTAGGACTAGTATTGCCCATAGAAATAGCTATTACATTAAACCCAATATTCAAAAGCTCTGAGTGTATCTGTATGAGCAAGTCATAAAGGGTTTCGGAATTGAAGTTAACCATAGGATAAAGTACAACGGTATCCCGATAACTTGAACTCATTGATTTAATAATAAACACAATATAAAGTGTTTATAATTTGACTTACATCCTGCCCTGTTAATCTTCCTCCAAAAAACTCCACTCTTTGAGCAGTAAAAACTTCCTCGACCAAAAGCAGAACTATTTTTTCATTATCTGACAGTGACTTGGCTCTTATAGATAAGTAGTGTTTAGATGAAGAAGATAGTAAAAGACGATGAGAGTTTTTCCGAGTGGTACGGTGGTGGTAAAGCTATCCCATGAGCGAACATCTGTTTATAAAGTGTAGGACTTGTATTGTGCCAAACGAGAGAAGTTGCTAAATAGGTAGGAGAAAAGCGTCTGATGTTTGGAGTGGATTTTAGAATGACGAGTTGTTCAGAGATGAACATTATTTTCTTTCGTTGCTAAGAGTTGCTACAACGAAAGAAAATAATGACGAATTTTGAAGAAGCATATTCATATCATTAACTGAATTATAAATTTATTATTACATAGAGATTTCATATAAACTAGTATATTTTGAAGCTTGTTTATAAAAGTAATAGTTTTTCGATCGTTATATGCTGAATCATTTTAGGAGTCACTCTGATATTTTTGTTAAAAATTGAGAATGAAAGATCCATTGTAATACTTAAAGTGAAATTTATTTCAAAGAATGCTTTGGATGAACCTTTCAAGCAGTAAAGTTGAATGAAGTCCTCTGTTTTCTTAGCAAATTATTTTCTGGAAGTTGTTCAGTGAACAATTTGGAACATAAGTCCTCAAAATTGCCCAGAAGATCCATTTTCAATCAATTTTCTTCTGCCTGAATTAGGCATAAATTTTCAGCAGAAAGTCATCTTGATGATGAAGCTTTTATTTTTTTCCTCCCATATTTTTCCGTATATAAGCATTTAGGAAGATTAGGGAACATTCTTGGAAGAACGTACGGTTTTAAATAACGGTTCTGGAGTTTAGGATCTATTGACGACAACTGTTTCTTTCAACTCTTTCGACGATCAACTTGACTCCCCGTAACAAATTCCTTATCTTGAAAATGTAGAGAAAAAGCTCTTGAATACTTAGAAAGGGCCTAAGCTCCGTCAGTTTCCCTAGATATGTCTTTAAGACAGCCAATTTTTAAGAAGTGGGAAGGAGTGAAGAGAAACGGTAGGATCCTTAAGTTCTTTGTTATATCCAGTACGACAACTGGGTGGACAACAACAAGCTGGGATGATTTAAAATAAACAACATTTGAAACATGGCATCAAATTTTGTATCTTCATTATATCAATAATATTCTCATATAATAATAGGATCCTTATTATAATGAGAGAAGATGATGTCAAGGAGTATTTGAAGAGACCACTTAATCAAATTACATAATTTTTTACTTACAAAATCCCTCAAAATGAACTATTAGTTCTCCAATGATATTAGATATTTCTGTTTAAGAGATTATGAATATGGGAAGTTAATGAGTAATTACCAGGCTTTCGGGCGATCAGGAAAAAAATGCGATCATAATTCATCGTAATATAGCAGCAATATAACGATAAGGACTATATGCGATCAGTGATGCAATCAATTTAATTGCAATCATATTCAAATATACAATTTATTTAAACTAATAACTAAACCTATATATGCATATATATATACCTTTTTCAAATGTATTTATTTACAATATTGTAGGATAATAAAGAATATATGCGTAGAAAAAAACTAAAATATATAGTCTGCCGGCGAATAATAAAATATCTGCATAAATTATTTCTCTTCTAGCTCTTTATTTGACATTAACAGGAGCTGCTTCTCAAAGTTGTCACTCTCAGCCTCTGTCTAATCCTACTCAGGGTCTGTTTGGCCTTGGAGAACAAATACTCGCTACACACACTACTGGGAAGCACGACATTGTATCTTTGAAATATCTTTTTGACCCTCCGGTAGGCCAAGACCATTCGTAGATATTTAATGTCATCAACCAGGTTTCTTTCCTCTTCCTACTTGGCCGTATTAATCTTTTTGGGACGTTTGGTGAAGAAAATACTCTCTTTCTGCACATCCTGAGACAGCTGGCTGGATAACTGATCTTCAAATATAGTGGTCTTCTGAAGGAGGGACTGTTTTGTTTTTTCTTGCGTCTCCTCAGTAAGAAAGGCTACTTTGAATTGAGGCAAACCTAACCCTTGACGTGTCAAGGCTTAGATGATACCAAAACCATAAGAAAACAGTCTCGAAAGTAATCTCAAGACAAAGACCGGTCTTGAAAACCACAGTACTATTACATGAGATGTAATTTTGTACAAATTGATCTTATACCATTTTTTTTTGTTGCTATTTTCTGAAGCAATATTAAGATTGGGACCGATTGCGATACTGCGAATATTGCAATTGACCGCCGATCTGGAAAAAATCTGATCAACAAGCCTGGTAATTAGTAATTATGAATAATAACAAAGTTTGATTAACATGAAAGAGAAGATTCACGTAGTTGAATGGAAGTATAGATATTAACAATCGAGGTGGAAGGAAAAAAAAAACACGCGAAAAGAGTGTGAGTCAACCATGTCTCTAAAATTCCATGATGTTGTGTACAAATTGCAAAGTCTAAACAATTTTAAATTATGAAAGGTTCACATCACAGTATTAGTCATATTTTTTTGAATGAATGATAACCCAAAAATACATTTAAAAACTTATTAATAACACTGTAATTACATTCTGCATAGATATACCAGAAAATATAAGATTTTTTATAGGTGCAACTCCATTTTGCATATGATTTAATATATAAAATTGTTTTAATAAGTGTTATTACTCATACTATAATTTCAGAAGGTTTATTTAAGTGTTCCAAAAATGGATTGTTATGTTTATATGTTAAATAATAGTAATCCAATGGTTGTTCAACAAAATGATGGGGGACATCCTCTCACAAAATACTTTTCTAGAATTTACTTTGTAAAATTTAATTTTATATTCAAACATTTCAATGATTATTCGATAAAAAAATAAGTGTATTAGAAGATAATAATTTAAGAACTAAGCTTCCTGGTAGCATCACATTCAACTTGGTAAGCAAGATGAGTAATATGAAACTAGTACGCTAGTTACATCTTAGTGATAATGTGAAAGGATAAATTATAAATTACCTTTTCACATTTGTCACAGACATAATGTATTTTATTCTCTATAAAAATTAATTATGCTATTATTATATAAAGAAAAATTAATTAATAATTCTCAGCCGATGAAATGAAAATGACACTGCACAATAATTACAATGTCTAATATAATATTTCTATTATTAATAATCATTCATCACTTCGATCGTCTATTTCTCTTTCTTAATTATGTAATAAAGATTTACATTATATAAAGTACTGTGCATATGTATTGGCACCCCATATATATTTTTTTTGTTTTTCTTATGATATTTTGATAGTTTAAAATACCAAATTGGGTCGAAGTAATTACTACTTATTATAACTGCTTATTAAAAAAGTACTAAATGATGTTTTTTAGAAAGCTTTTCGTCAAGATTTATTAGCTTATTTAAATATGTGCATAAGTATTGGCACTCTCAAAAGTTTCGGCTATTTTCATGGTCAGTTCTTGATATTTGTTGTATTTTTTTCATTCAAGTCTAGAATATCACTTTTTATATGCTTTTACTCAAACAAGAATTTCAGGAGACTCGAGATCTTCTTTAATCTGGGTACTTTAAATCCTCCATTGAGAATCTTTTTCGATGGGATGAACTACCTCAGTATTGTCTAGTATGGCCAAGATCAAATAACATTGTGTTCAAGTCAGAGAAAATATTGTTCATTTTTTGTAAGCAAATCCATTTCCCAGAAATTGGATTTTTTAAATCAACTGTTCGCAATATAATCAAAAAATATGGAGAAGTTTGTAATCGTAAAAGAACTGGTCGACCATCAAAACTATCTCTTCACTTGCAAAAAAAAAAGTGGTCAGGGAAGTCAAAATTAACACCGGAGCAAATACCAAAGTGATTTAGAGAAGAAGGGGATTGTTTTTTCACGAAAAACAATATTTAGAAGGCTTTACAATGAAGGCTATTATGGGAGACGTCCAAGAAAGACACCATTACTCAAACCTCGACACCTTAGATCAAGTTTAATGTTTGACAAAGAACACTTGGATAAGGATATGACTTTCTGGCCAACAGTATTGTCGTCAGATGAAACAAAAATCGATATTTTTGCTCACAACTTTACCTAGTTCGTTTGGAAGAAATCTGGAGAGGCCTTCTCTCCTCACATGATATCTACAGTAAAGCATGGTGGTAGATCAATCATGCTTTGGAGCTGCATTTCTTCCAAAGATATTGGAAGGTTAATCTGACTGAATGAAAAAATTAAAAAGAGGATGATGGCAATATTTTAGACGAAAATTTGAAATCCTCCGTAAAAAGTATATACCATGGTCGTAAGATGTTATTCCAACTAGACAATGACCCAAAACATTCCAGTAAATTCGATCCTCGAAGCTTCAAAGGAGTAAGATTTTGGATTCCGTTCAATTCAGACCTCAATCCAATAGAAAATCATTGGGGTAAGTTTAAAGAACAGGTTCATGCCAGAAAACCCCAAAATATCCAATAACTCGAGTCATTTAGTATTGAAAAGTGTCAAAATATTCATTTTACAACTTGATAGAACTTAATTGTTAATTAAAATTAATTTATAAATTATAATAAAATATTAGTAGAAGTTATCAGAAATAAACCAAATGCAATATTGAGTAATACTTTTGCTATGTATTTTTTTAAATTATTCCCTTTAAAATAAACGTTTCTTATTATTATCGTTTTATCCTATTATGTCATTTTTTTGGTTATAATAATAGAGTATCTAAGTAAAAATGTGGGGTACCAATACTTATGCGCATGGCTATATATTGTACATACTTTTTAGAAGAGATGATTCTTAACTTCAACGGATAAAATGTTCCATCTAAACATCATTTTTTGTAATTTTATTGCAATTGACTTTTAGAAAAATGTTAAAGGTAATATCTGTAGCTATCCTCCGTTGAAACACTGACAGTTTTTTTTTGATAATTTTTGTTCAAAAATGTTGTATTCTTGGAAGATATATCAATTGTACACGTGACTTCTCATAGATTCTCCGATACTGATGAAATAAAAAGCGAGTAATATTGTCCAAAGTCAATTGTGTTTTGCCATTTGATTTTTAAGCATAAAAAATACCCTTCCCCTTACAAGAGGTTAATTGATTGACCCTTTGTCCACTCCTATTAGTAGAACTCATTGTCTTATATTAACTTTTGTTAGTTCATTAAAGAAAGGGTGTTTAAGAGTAACTTTTCTCCCAATATCATATAAACATACGATATGTGTAGTAACTCACCTTAAGAAAAGTTCATATAGATATACGTATACATGTACAGTGCACACGCACGATAGATGTGGTAATCCGACTTTTCCTACTGGGTTTAGTACTTTTCCCTCTTTCGGAAGAAAAGGTTGAGAGATTCATTTGTAATAATTAGGGAATTGTTCACAGCTTACATACCTTTTTTGCGTGAGAGGGTGATATTGAATGTAAATGTGTGAGTCTAACAGAAGTTATATGGAACAACGTATCTCAATAGACAACACTCTCGGAAGAAATTATTCACTGGAACTAAATATACGTAGGTTCGCGTCTCGACCGTTCCTAGAGAATACCTTATTTATGTGCTTATTTTGAACCCCTGTTGACTGTTGCTTAATTCTCTTTTGAAACATTGTTATTCTAACTCAGCCAATTATACTGTTTTCATGATTGCTGATGATGTATACAAATACTTGAGAAATACCATGTGTAGATTGAGAGCCCTGAATGATTCATTTTAATATGATTACATGAAGGATCAAACCATAATAACACTATTTAAATTTTCACTACAGGAGTATCGAGAAGTATTTTCTTTCTTTGATCGTGATGGGGGAGGAACAATAACTTCTGTAGAGCTTGGACAAGTCATGCGTACCTTTGGATGGAATCCAACTGAAGGAGATTTACAAGTAAGTCCCTTAGAAACATTATTTTGACAAGGAGAGTTTTTATGTGACGTCATCATTGATGATGTTGGTCATCTTAGTGATATAAGGAATCAAATTTTATAAGAATCAAAACTCTTTTTTCATTAATATTAATGAATATTTTGAGCTACTCATGTCTATTTGAGTGCAAAAATGGGACCAACAAATAAAAAGTCTTAAACCTTCACTCTCTTACAAAAATATGTGCATACATATAACATACGTTACCTCGCTTACTACAAAATTTACATTGTATTTTGTTGTCAGCTACCAATATTTCGGTTTCTTTTCCCTCAATCATTGTTTTGAACGTTGATTGGTTGAATAAACTCCTTTTAAGCTGTGAAAAATTTTGGAATAAAAAAAGAAAAAAACAAAGTAGGGACAAAACACAAAAAAGGTTGCATGATACAATAAAGGTAACGTCTAGGTTTATTTATATCAGAGTCTATTAATTTTAAAATACTTTTAAGTCAATTTTCTTTCTTATATACACAGTTTAGAGCCAAAAATAAACTTTCAATTAAATTTGCCAACATCTTTCTTCAATTATCATTTTTCCCCATCCCTAAATTGGTCCAAAATAAAATAGATTTTAAAAATCTAGCCATTTCATTAGTATTTTTTAATATCTATTAATTAGATTTCATTGAAATATTACTATTTTCTTTGGAATCATTTTGTATTCAATGCTAGTGTGAATGTTGTTTCTTTTTGTAAAAAAAACAATTTGATCAAGTTTTCATCAATATTTCTTTTAAATTTGTCAATTTTATTTTATAAAATATCAGCCATGATGGCGTCATTGAAAACTCTATATATATACGAATAATGTATTGAAATAATAATTATCATTTTATTATAACTACATTTTTTTTTAAACTCAAGGAAATGATTAACGAAATCGATCAGGACGGAAACGGATGCATCAGCTTTAATGAGTTTATTTATTTAATGACCAAAAATGTACATGACGATGGCGATATCGAAGAGGAGATTCGTGAAGCTTTTCGTGTATTTGATCGTGAAGGCCATGGCTTTATTACTGTACCAGATTTAACACAAGTCCTAACCACCCTGGGTGATAAATTGACTGAAGACGAGAGCTTGGAGCTCATACGGGAAGCAGATATTGATGGAGATGGGAATGTAAACTACGAAGAGTTTGTTACAATGCTTTTACACAAAAAACCTCCGGGATCAAGTGGATTTTCTTCTACCAAAGAAAATGTCACAAAGCATTCAGTCTAACACATTTCTCAATAGTCTCAAATCTATATAATAGTCATATATACTTTTTTTCATTTTATTATACCATATCTAGAACACATTCTGTACTGTCCAAAGCCATGAAAATGGCTTTTGAAAGTACGATATACCCATATATAACAATATACAATATATATTTTTAGGCATAGTACTTCCAGATCTGTACTCATAATATGTATGCAAAAGTCCCATAGATATTATTTCGAAATAAAGATTTCAATCATAAAATTCAAATCTTATTATTATACAATATTTGCATAGGAGTTTAATATATGAAACAAATCTTCAGGATTCCAAACACTCGTTACACGCACTTACTTTTTGATTTATGGTTTTGTGTGCAAGGTAATTTTGCTGTAGATTATACTATTCCAATTATTTATTAATTTAGTTGACATAATTTTATCAAAAATATAGGAGATAAATATACATAGGAGTGAAAATGCTGTTTGAATATTTATCTCTTGCGTGGATAAAATTCAAAATACAACGTACCTACTCTTGTACGTGGGGGAATCCTTGATTATTTGGCAATCCTTGAGATGAAGGATCTCATATTATTTTATGAGAACGAATACAGGGAGGAACAGACACACGGTAGATAAATTAGAAAAAGAAAAATTATCATTCCTCTTTTGGTCGTATTAATAAATTTATAAAGGATCACGTCGGTTTTTCCAACTCCGTCTCTGAAAAGAATATAATGAACTCAGTTCTGCGATATGGTACCATGTATTTTATGGGTACCTCCAATATCCGATTCACTCTTAAATTTCTACTCGGATTCTAACTCTAGCCAAATATTCATGTTGTCTTTTGGAGTCCAAGTCGCTTCACTTCAACTCATGGAACCTCGGAAAATAATCAACTTTGCAAAGATGTGCTATAATTCTCGTGTGTTGTTTGCTCCTATCATCAGCTCCAAAAAGTTAAATTCTCATTTCCAGTACGATTCTTTATTTCATTGAGACTCTTCTATGTCAAAATTAATCATATATTTATTACTGTGAGTTCATCTTCACTCTCAGTTTGTCTATAGTGTTCACCTCTTCAGAGAGGTGGGTTCTGGTTTTTTATTATTTGGAGTGCTTGCCGTGTGACAGGATAAAATTAGTTCTTAATGACTTTTTGGCTACAACCGGACCTATAACCAGTTAATAACTGCATTTCTTAGAATGAAAATAATAAGTGCACATCAACGGTATACACTATACATATATTTTTGCTCATGTAGTATTTTTATTTTGTAACAGTTCTCTTTTTGTACATAGTTAATGCATTTATTTATCTAGTATCTTATGAAGTTTTTATCCAAACTGTCCATGCGAAGTACATGAATTTTAATCCGACTTTGGCACCTTCAATCTTTATTACTGTGCAATATGAAAGTAGTTTAAAGTACTTTGTCTTAATCTTGAAGGCTATCTTGAGATGGCTTACTTTCCAGTGAATGGCGCAATTAAACGAAGCAACGGATTGAAAAAAAAAAAGAAGTTAGACCACATAAATAAACTATATTTTAGCCATCATCAAAGATAATAATTATAATTATACGCATAATCAAGAAAAAAAGATGTAGCAATCTTTGAAAAAATAGTCAAAAGCTATCTCTTATGGACAATAAGATAATGAACGTCAAAATGAACACTGTTCATATTTTTTTCCGTTCATCGTTCATTTATTTTCTGTTTGTCGTTCATTCGTTCAAAAAATGAACGGAAAAAGTGAATACCGTTCGTTTTTATGCTGTATGTCCAAGTCTGCTTCCAATGTATCAAGCCAAGTTATGAGAACCATAACAAATGACTTATAGGCTTATAAATTGTTATGTAAATTTTTCTAGTATGATACAACCACATTTGAATATGTAACTACGTTTATAATCAACAATAATAATGGTATTTCCTAATATTTGTTAAAAAATATGAATATTACAACTTTATAGATTCATTCAGAATCCGGCTCCAACTTCATTAAGTTGTAAAACAAATATTAATGTAAATTCCTTTATCAATATTTAATTCCATCAATCAATTTATTTATTGAATAAAGGTAAATACATATTTAACAAAGACAGAAACGGCTCTAAAAAATTATTCGACACTCATGCAATTATTTAATTTGGTTAATTACGGTACGTATGGTTGACGCCATATCTATGGAAAGGTTTCAAGAACTCAAAGATTTGAGGTCACTAATATTTCTCTTACTGAATTGTATTTTAAAAGTTTGTCGTTTTTGAATCTGTTTTGTCTATCTACCTAAATTTTATCTCTCAATTACAGAAAAAATATTATCTTTTTTATTTATTTTGATCATTGGTCCATTTCTGGTTATCTTAAATATACTAATAACCTTTCAAAGCTCTTAAAATGTCATTTTTATGAATAAAATATTCATCATCAAATTAGTGATTTCGATAGTTATTTTCTGCTTATTTATCTTTGAAAAAAGTATAATTTTCAACTAATTTAGATCAAATATAAATCTATGGGGAAAAAATCAAAGTAGTTTGTAAAGAGAATTTATGTAATTATAAAAGTTACATCTATGAATTTTTCAAAAAATAGATATGATTGGTCAATGTCTAGTCATACGCCCTCTTCTATACGCCATTATAAATGAATAAAATATGTTTATTAAGATTATCACAACATGATACATTAGTTATTATCTTAATGTTGAAATATATCAGTTCTATTACTCTCAAACATTTGGATAAATGGAGAGACATATTTTTAATTTAGATGTACTTTTCATATACTTAGATCAATCTTAATTCATTAGAGACAGAAATCCTTGCATGTTCTCTAAGAATTAGGATAAGAGAAGAGATTTCGGATAATTTATCAGCAAAAAGAGATGTTCAATTATTTATATATACGGGAGGATGATGGGATGCAAATTTATCCGAAGAAGCGAACCAAACCAAGCTGAGCTTCATACGATAGTAGAGTGAATTACTTTTTCGGTTAGGAATCAATTCATATATGTATATAACAATGGATATATTCAAGGGATGAAACTATGACGGTATCAATTCACTTTTAGATTCAGATATAAGGCTCCGGATATAAAATAAGATATGTTAATTGCAAATACTAATAGGTACTACAATAGTTTGAAGTTTACCATAAAACTAAATATATAAAATCAACACATTTGAACAATTGAGAGACAAATTTGATATTCAGACGTGCTTTTAATTTGATAATAGCTACGGCCTGAGAACATTCTTCTATCATTAAGACCGGAAGAAGTGGACTTTTAAATTCTCAAAAAAAAAAAAAAAAAAAAAATCGTTATAACCTGACCATCCATCTCAAGAGATGTTCGATTCCAAATTTTAAGAGGGACGATGAGATGAAAATTAGTCCGAGGAAAACTACCAGGCTTTATAAGGGAGTAGAGTGGACGCCATCCTTGGGACGGTGATTCCTGTCCTCAAAAATTTCAGGTGCCTTGTATTTTTGTATTTCTCAAAAGACAAAATATTATGCTAAGGTTTGTTTGTGAATCCATGAGTAACGATTTAATTAAGTGATTAGTACTTCTTCTATTGGAACCGATGTCGTGTTAGTTTATTTTTTATCTAAATATATATTTTATTGGTGACAGGTATTATTTCAGTTTAAACGAATTTTGCCATTTTTTCCACATAGACACTTATCTTTTTTCTCCTGCCATTTTTTCCTAAAAGGATTAATATTATATACATGAAGGAGCCCTATCTACAGTGTATCTTGTGTACATGATCGATACTACCTCCAACACAAATGCTAGATTCAATTGATAATACTACATCGTTAATATGTGCCCAAAAAAGTCGAGGAGATTCGAATATTTTCGTTTCTTTTAGAAAAATATTTTTGTAAATAAGATGATACAAACTCAATAACAGATAATCTCTTTAACTTTTTTCACAGCGTTTTCGTGAGCAGAAACAAAATAAAAGAAAATTGGGGCGTGACTACTATTTTTTCGTTTAAATGTTAAACGTTCCTGGTTCCAAGAGCCATAGCAAGAAACCGAAATGCCCGATTTAAAAAAGAAAACAGCCATTAAGAACAATTACAAGTCTATATATGACACCAAGTAAAGTATTGATAGGACAAAGCCATATTTTCTCGGAACTGGATCTGTTGGAATCTTTAGATGTAAATATTCGACTTATATTTCGGATACCACAACTTATGGATCTAGCCCCCCCCATACCCCCCCAAAAATCCAAAACCAAAATTAGACAGAAACTTGTCTCGAATTTTATAAGCATATACTCGAAGTTCGGACCAAATAAAGTAGGATCTGGATTTAGGTTTCATTTAAAAAAAAATTATATATAAAATGTGGAGGTTTTTCACAAAATAAGTTTCAAGTTTAATAATAAAATACTGTTATTATACAATAAATTTAGAAGATTTATAAAGATACCTACCTACATGTAATCCCAAGACTTCATTGTTTGTGCCCAGAAGTCACCCTTTGAATCTTGCATTATAAAGAGAAATAATTTTTCGCTAAATTAATAAATCCTGGTCTTCAATTTATCCAAAATTTTTGGTTGTAAAGTCAATGGTGATGTTAATGAGATGCCTCCGTCTAATAATAAAATAGAAACCCAATTTCAAATTTACAACAACTACTAATATGGAGGAAGAACGGTCTTTTAGTAAGTTTAAAACTACTATGTTTTTATTACTTTGAATTATCCTTATATGTCTAATACATAAGGTATTATGTATAAAATACATAATACCTTATGTATTTTTCCTAAAATGTAAATTGCTCTATTTTAACATTTTGGGTGTTTATTTTTTAACATTTTAGCACTCTTTTTTTGCTTATTTTGCCTCAAAAATCCTAAGTCTAGGTTATTAATTGTTATAAACATTGAGTTGATAATTTTATCAAAATAAAAATCAATGCCAGATTATAAATTCTAATCAAGGGACTTTATTGTTTTAAATTACTATATACATCCAAACTTTTTTGAGTTCATAATATGTAAATTGAGCTGCTTTAAATCATACAAGACTTAACTTATGAAAACTAATAATAAGCTGAAAGAAAAATACATTGTATGCGCTATGCTAGTGCGCAAAAAGTTATGTAGACAAAGAAAGATAAAAAAAAAGTATTGAGAAAAAATTTGTTTCTTTTCTAAATAATAAAAATAAATACCAATCTAAGTTGACCTTGAAATATATACATAACTTTGTACATATATATATATATATTACATATCCTTCAGACGTCGCGTCTTCGTAAAACCCATCTACCTATCTTGTCAATATAATTAATCAAGTAAAAAATGAATACCGTGACATCCATAAGATATGAGTAATTAATTATCTGAAACCTCATGGATCTTGAGAGGCAGGTTAAAATACCGTTGGTATATGCAAAATTGTTTTTTTGTTTTTAAACTATAAGTTAATATTATATCATTACATATTATTCCATCCAAGGTTTTACATAATTTGTTCCAATTTAAAATTAAATAACAATCAGAATTAATATTAAAGATACAAGTTAAAAGGTAAATAATGAAGGCAAACATAAAATACGATAACTAATTAATGATGATATTTGATAAAAATAAACTTGTCTTATTACCAAGACTAGGTAATTGATATATTTTGATCGGGATCCTTAAAATCTGTAAGTATATTATTAAAAAAATCGTTAATGATATCATAGTCAACATGATGCATTAGTATGATGTTACTCAAATCTCCGACTGTTGCAAGCTTCCATTTAGATATAACTTTCTTTGAGGGTTTCTTAAAGTAGACTGCTTTACTGAATTCGTTTTTTCAAGTGGCAATATTCCTTTCATTTTTTCCTTTTGAAGTAGCTCATTGGCTTCTTTTCTTGGAGTTATAGTTCTCTGTCCAATAATCGCATACCCAGAGAGGGCAACCACAATGCCATCCTTGACAGAAAATATATAATCAATTATTTGAGTTGTTTCATTAGTCATAAAGATCTTACGTGTCAAAAATATACTACAGGGAATTGGAACTCCAAGGTATTTATGCATTGAAATGGATACAGGGTCAATGCCTAGGTCAAAACCGTACAGTGGAGCATTGTTAATTAGGGGTAGAAAACCCCCATCCAGTGCTGCATCCCAGTATATAGGATTTTTGGTCAGTTTTAACTTCCTGAAAATTATTTTTGCTTTTTTAATGTTGTCAACATCACCCTTCAACGTCGTTCCAATATTCAAATTAATGATAACTGGGCGATTAATGTTGCCAATCACTTGTTTTTCAAGATCTTCATAGTCGATCTCTCCCGAGTCTTGACTCCTTATGATGATGTAGTAGATATTTAGTATTCTGGACTATTTGATAATAGAGTAATGAGCATCATCACTTATATATAAAATGGGATTCTGGAAGTGAGTTCGAGGAATGAGTGAGCCAAGCAAGTTACTAAAACTTCCACCAGTTGTAACTACGGCATAAAGTTCTTCGTGAGGAATTCGAAACAAGTTTACCATGTATCTCAATAGATCAGCCTGTATTCCTTCTATGGAATTCATTGAATTGAAAAAATTTATGATTTAGTGCGAGAGTCTTTTGTACATAAACAGTTCTTTCGTATTGTTCTTATTTCTTCTTGAATCCCAGATGTTCCTTTAGCTTGAATAGCCACCCATAATAACAGTTGAAGATGACCTATTCTGATCTTTTTCTTTGACGACATCTATTTCCATACAACACTCCTTGGTTAAACACTTTTTAATTAAGGAAATCCCTCCAGAAATTGGGATCCCAAAAAAATCTGAGAGGGGAAAAGTAATAGAGTTCAAACCATTCTCGAAATTAGTTCTATAATAATTTTGTATAAATGGCAATATAACCCCTAGTGTTGAGCAAGAGTAGTGCACATAGGACATTTTTTCTTTCTCCTATAACAGATCTTATTTCGTTTAAATTATCCACATTCACATTTACATCACTCAATGAAAGCAAAAGCAAGATAGTGAACAGTGATTCTCTTCTTATTATGGACCATCAGGTCCTTTATAAACCTATGCATTCGGAGAATATATGGGTCACACCCAGTTTTCACCTTGGCATATATTGTGTCTCGGGGAAACCCTTATGTGTTATTTTCAGACTGCCTTTTTTATCTATACAAAACAATTTATTTGCCGATAAAACTAATAGATATGATTCGCGGATAAATACTAAAAAACAGTTGCTACTTGAAAAAAAGAAATTTTACATTTTGATGAATGGCGTGGAATGAAATAAGTAATGTCAAAAAACAAGGAAGAACTTGTGGGAAAGATATATTGTCTTAGACAAGACTTCAATTATATCCAGACATTATTTTCCCATAGACCCGGAGATTTCGAACTTGATCTGAACACTGAAAAGGTGGACTCAAATAAAGCTCTGAATATTGAATGCAAAGGATCTTTACTCTTTTCTTTAACTATATTTATTACTTTGAATGAATAATTATTAATTATTTATGAAATATGAAGAGGATATGTAATGAAGATGCAAAATATTTCATAAGAATTATGAATGACGAGTATAATATGAAAAATATATCTTAATAATTGGCTTCTTATACTGATTGTACTATGTAGGTTTTATTCATGACAACTTGAAGTAAAATGTCTGGCGCCCTCATTCATCAGTACAAATTTAACTTGTGCGTACAAATTTCTCTATAACAAAGGTTTTATATGCCGTGATCGCTGTCATCCTGGCGACTGCATTATTGTTTTCATCCATACCATTGAGACTTAATTGAAGTATTCGGTATAGTAATCAATTGTTTTCGATCCCCAGTATTAAGAAACAAAAATTTTACTTCAGAGATAAGATGTTTGTATTTTTGAAGTAATTAGAACTGTGTGCAGATATTCTGTTGAGACCATGAGCGAGGCAAGTGATATACAACATTATTGGGGAATTTTGCTTTAGGGGTTTGACTGCTTTTATAGAATAAGCTGCACCATCGATAATGAAAACCTTTCGTTTCTCACCACAGAAATTGGAGCCCAAAAGTTTTTAAGATTTTTCACTTCAATACTTGTAATTATTCTATTGTCAGCCTTCTTAACATCTTCCAAATTGATTAAATAAGAGTAACCTTTCAATAGTGCAGTCATGTATCGTAGTTTTGTCTAAGACAAGAACATTATCATTTCCTAGAAGTTCTTACTTAATCTTTGAAAATACTACTTTACTTTGGGACTCCAACTGAGTAAGATAATGAATTAATATTTAACTATTCTGGGCTATACAACTTTGGTTGGGAAGTTATGATAACAGTTATGCTAAAAAGTGTTTGTTTGACTATAAGTAGAGTTTAAGATCAAAGTAATCCTTGCCAATGTTTTAACTAGATACAGAGTAGGATGTATATTTACTTCATTTCCAATCCTCTAAGGGCTGATCATTGCTCACAGCTAATCTAATAAAACGCCATTACAGCTAAGCTGCTTTTCTCCAAAACATTTCTCCAATTTTTAGGTCTACCATGTTGATTTTTTTTTTTTAACATACCAGTGGATTGCATTATTTTGTTATCTCTGCTTATAAGAAAATATATGATCCATGTAAAGAAAAAAACTAAGTATAGCGATTAGAAACGGAAAAACAGTTGATGCATGTTCTTTTTTTCTTTTCATTGATTATTTAATACGTCATCTCCCTTTAAAAGAAGAATTATCACCTATCTTCGGTGTAAATTAATTTAAAGATGAATTTAAATGTAATTATAATTCCCTGTACTAATGCTATTTTAAATCTAGAAACTTATCTTCTATATAGTAATAATTAATTTTCTCCCCCCCAAAATCATAGAACAGGCATCTGATATTAAGAATGGTCTTAATTCAGTAATACCAAATTTCTCGAACCCGCTTATTCCTCGTGCTCAGAGACAAATTCCATCGTTAGTTATAATTAAAGAGTAAAGTGTAAAGACAAAACTAAGTAAAATTAGAAATACTTCAATAACGTTTTATTTGATACAAAAGTATAAATAATAATTTTATCAAAACTTGTTAACAAGACCATTGCAAACTACGTTACTCAAAAGTTTTGTCATCAATGGCAATACCATAAATGGATCACTTCTTGTTTTTTAACTCAATCTACTATTTATTCTTCTTGAGCTCCAAAAAACAGTTTTGTGTGTTTTTGGTATAGAATAAACCACCCTTATATAACCCCCACCCCCTTAAAAAAAATCGGCACCTCTTGCTTAGCCTGAACAAGTTCAAAATAATCACCCATACAATGTTTCAACATCATAGTTCCAACATTTTGGGCATTCATAAAGGACATACATACAGACAAACTATATTATTTATATATGTATAACTTGAAGTTTATATATTTTTTTTAAATCATACAAAAAGCGGACATGGTGTCATAGAAACACGTCCACGAGAGATGATGTCGTGATGAAGTTGACTGTTTCAAATACAATAAGGTCACACTAATATCATCAAAAGTTATTTTTTTTGTGACAAGGTAAAACAAATAGGTAAAATATTTGAAAAAATTGACAATCTGGTTTTACTCTGGGCAACCTCCAAAAAAATACGTAATTGGATATCTAATTTTTTTTTTAAATAATACAATTTTTTTTGCATTTTATCTATTTAAACATTACATTCTTTTTACATACGAAAGATAAAATTTTAAACTCACTTTAGATAAATAATTATATAAAATTGACTATAAAAATCGGGTTCATTCCTAATTTTCAACAACATGTCATACCAAAAGCCTGGTGAGGTTAGCGTGACTGCAGTGTACATTATATTGTTTTATCCTTTAATCGCAAAAATACATTTAACAAAGAACAAGGAACAAAAAAAATAATCATGGATCGTTTTCAAAAAATAAATTTCCCATAAGAATTGTACATGATTGACTTTTAAATTAAGCCTACCGGGTGCAGCCCAAAAAATGTTTACACTTCGTTTTTGCTAAAAAAGTCAAGATTTTTGTGAATCTGGTAAAATTGTTCCGGTCAAATATTAAAAATAATTAAGTATCTTAAAAGTCAATAGAATGCAATCTGAACATGAACAACAAATTTCGGTGTGCACACTTTTAGACACTGGCAAAAAACCAAAGCAGGAGAGGTTCGAGGACAACTTGCCTTTTTGGCCAAAGAAAATGTGGTCCCCTATTCACCAGATGCCTACACATTGGACTTCAGTTTTTGGGTGCATGTTGAGTTCAAGGCCCGCACCGTCTATCATCCAAATATCAACAAACCTCAAGGACATCGTCAACCAGTACTGGGATGCCATGTCTGATGACTACATTCATAGTGGTGCAAGGACATCTGTGTTCGCCTGGAAGCCATCATAAATACCTAGAGGGGGGGAATCAATTAATTATTAGGGTAGCCAAGACATCATATTAGTTATTTTTATTGACATACCCTATTACAATTGCTTGCTGAAATACATCTTGATAAAGTCTACAGATTGTAGATTGAAAGTGTAGGGATTTTTTCGCCGCACCCGGTACTTTATGTTAGTACTTCTGATCTTATTGTTGTGTTATTGTGCTGTTGTATTGCTGGCTGGACAAGCGAACTTGTAAATCTGTGTTTTTTAAAATTAAAGTTATAAATGCTTACAGTTCACATTAGTCTCTGTTCATTACTGTCTCGTCTATATAAACAGGAAATTTGTATTTAGGCTATACTGTGTCATTTTTAATCGTACTTAATATTTTAATCATACACTGGTATGCCTTGATGTTTCATCCACTTTTGAAAGGTGCCCTCACTGAAATTTTTCAAACACACTAATTTACAGGCTTAGAAATTGAACAAAAAAATAAACGACGTTCACTCTCTCCGTTCATGCTTCGAAAAAATGAACTATGTACATAGAAAAAACAGTCCTCTATTTATTTGTTCATTTTCTTATTGAACAATTTCTTATTTTTTTTTTCAAAGATGACTACAATTTTGTTTCTTTACTATTATTATCTTGAAGATACTTAAAATAACATTGATTATTTTTTATGAAATGTCTTACAGTACACCATTTACAAATCACAGGAGTATAAAATGATCACGTGTGAAATTTACATTCCAGGTTAGTTAAAAGTGCAATCTTCTAATTTACTTCTTATTTATATTGCCAAATATTTCATTAAAATTTGGATTTCATTTAAGAAAACGTGGTGTAAAAAATCCACCAAACTTAATGCCATACTCGAATAAATGTAAGATGCAATTTATTGGTCCCCCAAGCGATAGGGTTCAGCCTTTCAGGGTAGTGTTTTTAGGACCAAAGAAGGGGTTATAAATAAGATATCGAGATTTTTTCAATAATATTTTTGGTTTCTCATGATAAATGAGACATTGGTAGATATATTGGATCGAAATCAGAAACCGATATAGGTATAGGGTAAATATTCAATATCAGCATTGTATTGATATCAAAATGCAATCGTATAAATTTCAATATTTACTCCGATATTTATATGATGCATTTAGAAAAAAGGGAAAAATGGAAAATAAATTGTTTTTCAAAATAGTAACATCTATTAATAATTAATTGTAAAAGTGCCTCATATTAAATACTCAGTACTCACACTTAGAAGAATGAATGAAAGTATCTGTTATGACTTATATACTTCCTAAAAATATTGCTTCCCAAAGTTTTTCTCCACAGGTAACATTACATTAAGAAAAAATCTAAGCCAAGGTTTATTCAATACCTAGGCTTGTCAAGTTTGTGTTTAATAAAAATGGCTCTCTTTTGTATAAAACGGTAATAATAAGAGTTTAAAAATTTGTATATAAATGAATATGCTTAGTGTTACTTTGATTGGTCAGATGAAGTTGCACGGATTAAGAATAAGTAAAAATATTTTACAGTTACTCCATCTGACCTAGAATTATTATTTTGCAAAAGATTAAGACCATCTGGGATATTGTCTTATTTTTAGCAGAAAAGGAATGTAATTCAGATATAAAACAAAATATGACCAGTTCAGTCAAACGATGTAAAATAGTGCTGGCACTTACTTTTAAACTTTTACGAATCAAATTGGACTACATTTTTTTTTTTGAACTAGTGGGAGATCTTGAAACAGTCAACTTCATTATGGTGTCATCTCTCGTGGAGGTTTTCCTTGGGTACCCTGTTCTCTTTATATCTTTATAAATCCCAAATTTTGCAAAATTATTAATGCCAGTGTGAACAGCATGTCTTGCTACAGCACATCTTTCTGGCCATTTTGCACTCAGAATAACCTTATTCGTGTAACATTACTATTTTAGACCTTTCGACATCAGAAAAGGTAGTTTTTTTGCCCATTTTTGAAGAATATCAATAACAGCTCATATGTGAGCACCACAACCTTCTCCTCCAAGTGTAGGCAATAGGTCGATAAAAACACTCGCTATATCCAGTGGAACATGAAACCTACCACACTTGTATAATATGCGTAAATACACGTGAAGAATACTACTATTATTGAATTAGGTATAATATCAAAGGTGGTCTCAAACTTTTCCAAATGACCTAATGTATATATCCTTCTCTAGGAGAGGCCGAGTCTTCAACTTACACCAATAGATTCCAAGATAATACGTAAAATAATTTCAAAATGTTTTACCGCTGCTAGCTGAATATTTTTTGGTGTTGTTCCATACTTTTTGCAATATTCCTCGATGCAATTCTCACATCGAGTTTTTCCAACTACAAAGCATCAATAATTGTAACTATATCTCATTTATTTATGGACATTATTTCAAGCTTATTCACAGACCTTTTTGGGCAAATAAGACCTAATCCATCCTACTTTTTACTTGCAGATGCCCGTTCTAATAAAAAAGTAACTTGGGTGTCTAAAAGAAAACATTTTTCCATTACACTAGTAGTGTCATCTGAAATGCTTGTTTAAATGGAAAAATATGCAAAGTATTTGAAACCATGATTGAATTCCATAATGTTATCAATTATATTAATCCCTAGACCACCATATTTCAAACATAGTTTCTTAGCTTTTGTAACAATTAATCTTTTTTTTCATTTCTGACATTATACGGTTTATGTTTTTAAGCTAACGCATGGACTGGTGGCTTAACAAAGAAATTACGTTTTTTCTTTCAAAATAGGCTTTTTTTAAATTATTATTATTTTTGATTTTTATTCCCTTTATGGAACAGGCCCCATAACACTTTACTTTTCATCCAATGCATAGCATAAAAGGTATTTTCCCCCTTGAAGAAGCACTGTAAAATGAAAAAAAACAGATTTTTTTTCATCTATTGTTTTGGAAATAACTCCTGCTATGCCGCGAGCTGAATTTTATAACATCAGTATTTTCGATTTTCTAAAAAATGCTCGAGAAATTACAAAATTTACTTGTTACTCGCTTTAATACTCCTTCCTTGCCTGAACACTAACATGAACTTGTGTAGTTCTCCAGGGGACTCTGTATTTGTAATTGAATATATTATATAAGTAAATATAAAATGATCTTATTATAAACATAATGCTATTATACGAGAAGTACTATAATAAATTTAATCTAAGATACTGATAATCACACACAATCGTTTTCGTAACTTATAATGCACAGATTAATCTAAAAATTAATTTAACTTATTTGAATCGTCTTCACAAGCATAATTCAAAAGTTTATATAGTCAATGAATCAATATTTTACAATAGTCTGGCCATAACTTGAAACAAATATGGTTTTAGTGGCACTGATGCTTATTAATATGAATACATATTTTTGATAATATATGGAAAAATAAAAGTTTTCAGGTGGGTAAGTCTCCCAGCAATGTCAAGTAAACTGCGTCCAAAAAAACAAACAAACAAAGATTATTTTTAAAAAGAACTGGGACAATGAGTACACATTAAAGGAAAGTTAGAACAGTAACTTATACACTGAAATTTTGATATTTCAGTTAGTAGTTTTTGTGTAATATTTTACCAGAAAAGGACAAATGATGATTAGAAGACGGATATGAAATAAAACTGCATAAAATGACGTCTTTAATGAAGCCTTTAATAGTGAGTAGGAATTTAATTGATGGATATTAACATTTAATGGTAACTGGGGAGGTAGAGATAATTTCTTCATTGCTCTCCCCTCTTCAGAATGTGAATGAAATGTCTTGTGTTGAATTTTGTAATGGAGTTACTAGGAATGAAAATACTTGGGCTGTATCTACAGGTCACACTTATTTACACTTTGTTTAAAAAAACAAAGAACATAACGCTATCTAAGTGGAATAAAGTCATAGGAAAAGAGTCGCAAATAAAAACATAGCCATGGTGAAGTAGGTATATTGAATCCAGTAGAAATTGACTTATTGGAAAATAAATTATGATAACACACGTATACATTTAAAATATTAGACTAGACATTAGGTAAATTTTAATCTCTTAATTGGAAATCCCTAGATATGTCATAAAAAAATTCGTTGATCATATCATAGTCAACGTGATGCATTAGTATGATGTGACTCAAATCTCTGGCGGTAGCAAGCTTCCATTTAGATATAACTTTATCTGAGGGTTTCTTAAAATAAACTATGTTACTGAATTCGTTATTCCAAGTGGGATAGGATATTCCTTTCATTTTTTCTAAGAGATACTTTGCTCTTTGAAGTAGATCTTTGGCTTCAGTTCCTGGAGGTATGGTTCTCTGTCGATAAATCGCATACCAAGAGAGGGCAACTACAACGCCATCCTTGACGGAAAATATATCATCAATTATTTGAGTTGTTTCATTAGTCATAAAGATCTTACGTGTCAAAAATATACTACAGGGAATTGGAACCCCAAGGTATTTATGCATTGAAATGGATAAAGAGTCAATGCCTAGGTCAAAACCGTGCTGTGGAGCATTGTTAATGAGGGGTAGAAAACCCCCATCCAGTGCTGCATCACAGTGTATGTGATATTTGGTCAGTTTTAACTTCCTGAAAATTATTTTTGCTTTTTTAATGTTGTCAATGGCACCCTTCAACGTCGTTCCAATATTCAAATTAATGATAACTGGGCGATTAATGTTGTCAAGCACTTGTTTTTCAAGATCTTCATAGTCGATCTCTCCCGAGTCTTGACTTTTTACGATGATGTAGTCGATATTCAATATTTTGGAATATTTGAGAATAGAGTAATGAGCATCATCACTTACATATAAAATGGGGTTCTGGAAGTGAGTTCGAGGAATGAGTGAGCCAAGCAAGTTACTAAAACTTCCACCAGTTGTAACTACGGCATAAAGTTCTTCGTGAGGAATTCGAAACAAGTCTGCCATGTATCTCAATAGATCAGACTCTATTCCCCTGATTGATTTTGGATTTATATTGTACTCCAATATTTTTAGTACGTCTTTCAGATGCATGTCTGAGAACTCAATGTTGATGGGGTATCCAACAAACTTTTTTTTAAAATCACTAATAAACTCAGAAAAGTTATTTAGACGTAACCTATCGGACTTGGATATTCTATAGACTTTACAAAATTCATCAGGGGATTCTTCATCTAAAAGATCTGTCAACTTCTTGGCCGTGCGTCCTAAAAATTGATCCATAAACATATCTAACTTAGATCTTGTCATATGGGGTAGGATTTCAAATTTATAAGTGTTCTTAAATCCCATATTTCTTTTCAAGTTCCATTCCTCAATGAGACTGCTTGAAATTGTTTCAAAAAATATACAAGTATGGAAGTCATTGGATTGAACAAATTTATCATTTAGTGCGAGAGTCTTTTGTACATAAACACAGTTCTTTTGTATTCTTTTTATTTCTTCTTGAATGCCAGATGATCCTCTGGCCTGAATAGCCACCCATAATAACAGTTGAAGATGACCTATTCTGGATCCAGGGACAGTATAATCTTTTTCTTTGACGACATCTATTTCCATACAACACTCCTCGGTTAAATACTTTTTAATTAAGGAAATCCCTCCAGAAATTGGGATCCCAAAAAAATCTGAGAGGGGAAAAGTAATAGAGCTCAAACCATTCTCAAAATTAATTCCATAATCATTTTGTATAAATGGCAATATAACCCCTAGTGTTGAGCAAGAGTAGTGCACATGGACATTTTTTCTTTCTCCTATAACAGATCTTATTTCGTTTAAATTATCCACATTCCCATTTACATCACCCAATGAAAGCCAAAGCAAGATAGGAATAGATTCATCAAGGATTTTCATTTCTTCCCGTAAATTAGCCAAATTCATTCCACTATCAGAGGCATTTGAATTAATAAATTTGATTTGCTCTGGTGGTACATCAAAGAGCTTGAGCTGTGAAAGAATTCTTCGATTAATATCTCTTGGAAGGAAAAAGACACAGCGTCTATGGAAACGAGCAATGCCCGTGTTTACAATAAAGAGCTCACAGCGCTCGAAGTCCCATTCAATGTAACCTCCAATTTCTTCCTCCTTTAATTTATAGAGACTCGCAAAGTATTTCATAACCTCAAATTCAAATTCTTTGGTGCATAAATGGAGACAAGAAGTCGAACATGGATTCCCAACATTATTGAAGTAGTGTTGTATAAATTCCTTGTAAAAAGTGATGATGGGATCACTGGGGTCACGAATGTAGGAGCAATGATCAGTTATCTTAGTAAGTTTGTCAATAACATCTTCATAAGAGAGTAAAGCCTGTTTTACTTTGTTATAAGTCACAACTTTTCTCGCAATTGCAGAGAGCATATTTGTTGGATAACTAAAATTGATGCTTGAAATGTTGTTAGAAGAAGTTTTAATATATATTTATGAATAGGAATTAATCAATTAATCTTTTTAAAAAATATATATATAATGGTTATAGTAAGTTCACCTTTACATATGATGTTAATCCATTGAGGGAGAATTGAAGACTGACGTCTTCGACATATGACTTTTATCATGAAAAATATAACCCAATAATAAGTACAATACTTTAATCACTGCCCATTAAATGCTTCTTTCTTTTTCATGCGTGGTCATAATGGATTACACTACAGTCCAAGATTATAAATTCTTACTCGAAGGGGTTTTTGAGGGATTTTCCGCAATATTTTATTTGCAATACATATGTAGCTGAAAAATAGATGTTGTAATATCTTAGGAAAAACATATTATGTACCTAGATTGTAATTACGTCATTTTTATTTACTCTTTTTCATGCGGCCAAATGATGAGATAAATGCCATCTGGTGATAAATTGACCCTTTGTTTGATTAATCAAATGATATGTGTTTCTTTTATGGGTTCTAGACTAACCACATTCATATTAGGTAGGGGAAGAAGTAATTTCGTATTTCCTGTTTTTTTTGTTTTTTTAACTCTTGTTCATTATTGGTCACATTGGACCATACGATAAATTGTTGTAAAGGTTGGGTGTATAGTACAAAAAGTTTTTCTGGACAGTATTGCACTTGGCCCGTTCAGTCGTGAGTTATGGTGAGTCAAGTATGGAGGTCTCAAAGGAAGAAATTCGCCATATTTTACATTTTCCTGAAAGGGTGAACGCGCCCAAGAAAATTTGCGATGTATTCGGGTCGATACTCTTTAGGTTTGTGTTGTACATAAGTGGTTGGTGCGATTTTTTCCCTCCACTTAATTATCCCATCTAATTTGAACAACTTGACCGTTGGAAGCTGGCGATTGAATAGAAGCGACCAGCATTGGTGAATAGAAAACAACACGACGTCATTAAGACAACGACAGGCCGCACACATCTTCGATCACACGCCAGAATCTCCTGCATCCAGTCCAGACCTGGCCCTGAGGGATTATCATCTGTTTATGTTTATGGCCAACACGCTCGAGGTACAAATTTCGCCTCTATAGAGGGATGTAAAAGTTTGTTGTCTGAGTTTTATGCCAATAAGGACAAGTTATTAAATAGAACGGGGCATACTTTGCTTAAATTGGATGGTTGTAACACTTCTTATATAGCATTGAAATATAGAGAAAAATACGAAATTACTTTTTCCCCAATCTATTATTATATGAATGTAAATACCTATTTATTGTTCTATCTATAGACTCATATTATGAGTAAAGAACCGATAAAAAGTAATCCATCAACGGGCACACAATATCTTTAAAGGGGGGAATATTCTTGAAAAAACATGATAAAATTATTTGCCATAAAATGTATAAAATGCATAAACGTATTCCTTTGATCGTTGTCACATCAATATCAATGTTGTATCACGCAACCTTCAATACAAATGGCAACATGAAAAGTTGAATTAAATCAGTTGCTTGTTAGCCCATTATGAGCCAAATTTTTCCAACTATTATTCTTCAATAATTGTTGGGAATCTTTTATAGCTTATAAGAAATAAATTTTAATTCAACCCATCAACGTTCAGAACACAGATAAGAAGGGAAAAGTAGAAATATCCGTAGCTGAAAACAAATGCATTCTATATTTTTTTGTTAGTGAGATAACGCCATGTTGCAATTTTGAAATTCATTGTATTTCAGTGACCTAATTTTCTATTTAATACATGTATGTTTTGTTTAACAACACATTCATTCTAGATTTTATTATGACATGACGTTTTAAAATTATATGTTATTTAGACGTATATATATTTAAAATTAATATTAATTTACTTTTTAATTTTAATATATTTGTGATACTCACAATTATTTGTCAATCCTATTAGTACGAAAGAAAATTTAAGAATATAATGTCACTGATTAAGATGCCGTAAAATCTTTCTGTGTGTCCAATGTACAATATAAATACAGTTATGGTCTGTACAAAATGTGATTTTGTACAAGTTGTAACTTGTACTAGCAGATTGTCCAAGTTACGATTTAGTCCTATTAAAATGCCATGTTTCAGTAGTTCTCAGTAGCTCTGACCTACGCGTCAATATTAATATATGCTTAAGCGAATCATACTGTTTTTGGTAGTAAGATTTATATAAACTTCATCAAGAACAAAACATTCGTACATTGTACAAAGTATCAATAGTATTTTTTTAATCACAATATTACCTTATAAGATCAACAATTATTCCTAAAATGTCCTCCTTCTGCAGTCACCATGGGCTCCAGTCTGGGCTCGCTTTACCTTGATGACATAGTCTTTGTACATTTCAGCCAACTCTTTCTCCACGGAGGCCTTCAGAGAATCAGCATTGCAGTAGGGACTTTGAAGGCCCTGTTATACACGTAAAGCAATATTACATAGTCCAGTGGCGAGTAATCCGGTGATGAGGATGGCTACAAGTTTTGAGGTAAAAATTGGCGAGGATTTCCAAGAAGCAACCTTGAGTTGTTATGGCTTTATGGCTAGGTAATTAGTTTTGTTGGCAACAGTAATGCCCTTTAGGGAATTTGGCATCCAATCAAGGATTATAAAACTAGACGCGGTAGTATTTGAAACTTAAAGGGATTATTATAAAACCATACGTGGGGGTTAGAAATTTATAGAGCTCATCCTAATATAATTTTTTAAAATATCAAGAGTTATGTCTAACATAAAGGGCTCTCTATAACAACACACCAAATCGATGTGACTTTTCTAAATATATTATAAGAAGTGACTGTAAGTGTAGTATTTGAAGCTGGAGGGGCTCATTGTAAAATCATACACGTAGCCTTTGAAGCGTAAAAGATTTATTCTAACACCACACAGATTCAGTCAGACAAATAAAAGCATATAAAAGAAAGGGGGTTCTCATTCGATCTGCGTATACTTCTTACAACTTGTTCAAAATCCCTAGTTGTACACGACATGCAAAGTGGGGGCTTAAAACTTTTAGTAACATGACTAAATTACAAGAAACGTGATTTTTATCGAGTCAAGAAGAAAAACTCAAAAACAATTTGAGATATGTTCAAAATTTTAGCTACTTTTTTATTCAATATGTCTTCCTTTACAATCAATAACACCCTTGATACGTTGGTGAACAGTTTGTCAGCTCTTGACGAAATAACCGTGACTATGGCTTACCAAGCTGTCATTATGGTAGCTCAAAGCGAATCCAAATTTGAATGAGAATTGTGGTAGACATTCTGATCCAAGACTCTCCAAACTACAAAGTACCGGAGTTAAAGATCAGGGCTTGAGGAGAGCTAGATGGAGGCAGGGCAGAAGTTCACTTTTTTGTTACTTTAGAAGTTTTGGTTCTTCTTGACTGTATGGGAGGGGGCACAATTTTATGGGACTTCTTGGTGTTGTATGCATTCAGATGAAGGAAGAGGGGAATGATATCTGCAGCCTTCTCGGCACTGACACCGGCGAAAAGGAGATTGGGCAGGTGTTGTCTTTTTTGTTGTTTCTCCGGCATTTTAACACATAGATACATGTTATAAAAACTTGTTTATTTTTGTTTCAGCTGTCATTGAGTTGTGTAATGACACATCATAATTAAAAATAAAGGGCGTAAAAACGTAATTCAAAGCTACTACAAATTTTTTTCCGCACTCTATATATGTATGATATTTAGTTGAAAAAATGATTATTTCCCATTGTACCAGATCCCTTGCTTATGGACTGACATATGATTCAATACTTTGGTGTTTGTAAATAACGTCAAAGAACAATTGAATATGTCGCAAAAATAATATATACAAAGGAAATGTAGCTATATATTTCATAGATACCTGTTTTGGTAAAGCAAGGAATTTCCCTAATATAAAATAATCTCATGAGTAAAACAACCTTTCCGAAAAACTCCAGGTAAAAAATAAAAAAAAACATGGGTAAGTTGATTATGGACATCATTTGTCAAATTATATCAACACACAAACTATATTTTCCAATATAATTCTTTCTCTTAAAATGGGAAATTTATTATAAATAATATTCAATTTGGAGCATACATATTAATAAATTATGATCAAATAAGACATCTTCCACTCCCTTTATCATGGGTAGATTTTGACATTTTTGTTAGAAAAAAAAATAATGTTTAGAAATGAGAAAAGGAAAAACGTTGTTGCATTTGCTTTTTCTTCAATATTTAATTGGTCATCTTATTGTTAACTTCTTCCTTAATGTAAGCATTTTTGCTCATCTTTGATGTAAATTATTTCAAAAATGTTTAACAAAATACATATTTACGAACTTGAATATATTAACAATATTTTGAAATGCAATAATGTCATTTCAAATGTAGAAGGTTCTCCTCTTTATACTAGTAATTCATATTCTTACCCTCTAAAAAACCAAAAAGTAGTTAATAGCAAAAAGGGTCTTCATTGAGAAGAACCACACTGTCTTCTGTTTGTAAAACCTATTATCCGCAGTTTTTTTAATTGAAAAATCTATTTAGATTAACTAAATAGCTATATAGTGGGGATTAAGTCAAATTACTTTGTTTGCTTAACAATAGAGTTCATGACTAATTTATCAAAGCAAGTAAATCTGGAAAACATCATTTATTCTGTTAATGCAACATGGAGGCTGGCCAGAAGTCAGCCGTATTGTTTCTGCAAAAATGTTGCTTTTTTTTAGCTGTTTGGGGCTGCAATGGACATCTTGATGTTGTAAGCAGTCCGGATGGGGAAACTAACGATATTTAAAGCCTTCTCGGTACTGACACCGGCGCAGCAGATATGGTTCACACGTTGCCTTTTTTTAATGTTCCTATAATTGGTCAGATGGAGTATAAGCTTTTTTTTTTTTTGCTCTGACATTTTACGCTTAGAGACATGGGACAAAATCAAATGTTATTGATTTGTATTTCAGCTGTTATTTGATTGTGTAATGACTTAATTAAAAATAATGGGAATAAAATTGTAAAATATAGTCCTTCAAGTTTTGGGTCTCTACTCTGTATTATAATGATATTTCCGTCTCTGGGCTGGAGTAACATCCCATAAAAGTGTTGAATTATAAGTTAAAGGGATAATTATAAATGATATATTTTATTTGATCATTGTCAAATTAAGTTACAAAATTAAAAATCAAGTTTCTTAAATATATTTTTCATTCTTGAGTACTTGAACTCATCTCAGAACTTTAAATAAAAACCCTGCAATTGATCAAAATATGTCTATAATGTGTGGGCTTTTATACCTATTATGTAAAAGAATAAATGAGACATATCCTCATTTCCTTGTTTTTTTTATGTATTATTTTTGTACTCACTTGCCTCAAAATATTGGTATCCAACCAAATAAAAATTTGAGTTGGATATTTAATTTTGTCCTCAAGCTATAGGATCAAAATGTAGTACCGTGGAAAAAAATGATTATTATGTGTTTACATACTATACAATATATTAAAAAAAAGGTGTATCAAAGGGTCTACTGCATAACTGCAAATTATTATTATTTGTACAATATGTAATGTTGCAAATAATTCTAAATAAAACCTGATTATTTAAAGGAAACAATAAAGCATTAGGGTTTTTTTTCGACATATTTATATTTTGATTACGGTTAGTCCGGAAAAGTTGTGATATGGTCAGAAAATAGTCTACGCAAAGTTTCATAGTCCTATATAGTCATATTTAGGTGGCACATCTTGTTCAATGTTTGAAAGGAGGCAAAAATTCTTTATTTCGTCAAAAAAGATACAGCATTAATCGTTACTTTATGTATATTAATTATGATAGAAATAATTCTAACCTATAAAGAGTATTTTTCCAAAGCTATTCTATGGAGGAAAAAGAGAGAATAGTACAAAAAAAAGTTTTGATCCTTCCTTTCTGAGGATTTACAAAAATGATGAAAGGTATACACAAATCATCAAATTTTTCTGAGTTATATCTTTTTGTTTTGTTTCGTAGGATAATTTTAGAAAAAAACTTGTTGAACACTTATAGACATGAGACATAACGTATCAAAATTATGAATGCAAAATAACCTAAAATGTCTTTTTTGTATCTATATTTAATGAGTAATTGTTTGTCTTTTTTCATACATTGATCGAGATGTGCAACCTACTTTGTAGGGCAATGCGTTTTTGCATAGGTAATTCCCATTCTATATCACAACTTTTCTGCACTAGCCATAATCGAAATTTGAAAAAAGTTGAAAAACAAACTACCCTAATAGGCACATATCCATAGGTTTTTATAGTTCAATCTTCATCATTGATTAACAGTGAGTCTTACTTATGGATGGGTCTCAGGTATTTTTCGAATTGATGCTCCGGGTACAAGTCCATGGGTACTACGTATTCGTAATACCAGTACAGTTGAATTACAAATCCAAATAAGGAGGAATTGGATGGAATAACTTTAAAAATGAGGTTACACTGAATGATAAGATATAAATATTTAGGTGTTTTAGTTATGTCAACAAGGGGATATTGAATTACGTAATTCTTTCTACGTATAATGTATAACATTTATGGACATACTTCAATATTGGGTAGAGAGAGAGAGAGAGAGACGCTTTGCTTACATAATTTTAGTTTGTTTCAATCTTCATAAATATACATATTTGGAACAAAGCAAGGGTTTTTGAACTGAAAGTAATGGTGAATTAAAACAAAAAAATTTATGGAAAAAATCATGTTGCCACTCAAATCAAGGACAAGCTGGCATAATTGTTCTCATAAATGAGTTTGGATACCATATTTTGCATTTTCAATTCATATTTCCACCTCTAAATTATCTTGCATTTCAATTTATAAATTATTTTGATAAACTCTTCAAATACTCTGCTAGTTGCACATAAAGGTTGTAAAAATTATGGATACTGATGGCATGTTCGATGACAAGAGAAAAAAAGTCCAAAAATGATGGGATCTTGTGGAGGGAATTAATATATGATAATTATTATGACCATCCTCCTTGGGCAGAAGCAATAAAGAACATAACTAAAAATAAACAGGTGCCGCTATTCCCGTCCAAGAATATAGATATAATTGACTTTCCTATCACTAAGATGAATTTTGAAACGTTAAGTAAAAAATGAATAAGGACCGTCGAGGAATTAATGGTATCAAACAATATAACTGATCCAACTATAGCCTTACTAAAGCTGCAAATAAACTCGGGATATAAAAATTAGGTAAGGAATAAAGCCACAAATTATTCTAACCAATTAATGAGGGCAAAATTTTGGTGGGAAGAGCAAGTGAGATTAATGTTTTGCATCTTTTAAAAGCGACTGGAACTGAGACAGGCTCCATTTCTGATATGGAATATATGGTAGGGAAAATTATTTTCAAACCCCTTCATTATTTAAACTAATATATGGAAAGGCTAATGTATTTTTGTGAGAAATGCACCAAGACTAAAGTGTCAGCCGATTCCAATTCCTAATTATGTATAAATAAATTGATAAAAAATATATATATAATTTTTTATTGTGAAAATAAATTTTCGTTACTTTAATAAGTGCGATTAGGATTAATCACTCAACTTTGCTTTTATGTTGGTGGCCCACAGATGTGCATCCAATACGTAAATGTAGTAATTTTGAGGGAGATGAATTGGAGTAATTTAAAATCTGAGGGAACCTCCCTCGCCCCCCTAGTCTCCAGTGCTAAATGTTTCTATACGTTACATAGGTAAACCTATACCAGAGGCATTTAATTATCATCTGCGTCAATGTCTCTTTAAATAATTTCATGATATAATTTATATCATACCAATTGAAAATAAAATACAAAGGATTAGTATTTTAATCATTAAAATCTGCAAATTAATTAATTAATTTGAACGAACCGCTGGAGATTATAGCGGTAAATAACTACCTTATATTGTTTTAGGCCACTAACTTTTTAGTGACTCCAAAAAATTCCCTTGGTTTTGTTCAGCATCATTACACTATATATTTTATCTCTATAGGAACAGTTTAACATCTGACACGACTAGTCTGCAGATATATGGTACTAGTATCCTCAAAACACTATAGGATTTAAAAAAATAATTCTAAGTGAAAACATTATGAATGTGAAAAATCCAAGATCAATGCAAAGTTTATTTCAAAAGAAAATGAAGGCATTGTGTCATTTGAATTTTTAGATAGAATTGCATAAATTCCTCTTAGTGTTTAAAATTTGAGTTCCTGCCTGGCTTTAAAATAGATAGAAAGGGCTCCAGTGATTATCCTTGTACATCAAACAGTTACTATAGTTTATGTCTTATGTGATTGATGTTTATTTGGTTGTTTGCTTTTATTAGACAAATTATATCTGTGCCATTCTGTGGCTATGAGTTTTTTGTTTGTTTGCTCTGATGTCCTATTGATTTCTACTTTATATTATACATAAATACTTTTAAGACCCACCTGCCACTACAAAGTTATTAGACTTACCCCCAGAGATTTTTCATGTTTCTTCCTAAATAATTAAATATATGCACTTCTTCTATTGCAAATTACTCAGCTAATTTTAATAATTATTTTTTTCAGCTAACTATTATTCATAAACCAAGCTAATAAGTTATTTTAGATTTCAATACCTCAAATACATTCAAAATTGACTTTTTACAATTCGTGTTTTAAAAAAACTTGATTTTTGTCAACTTTCGGACATCTCTGGGTAGAATCAGAAAAACTTTACGCTATTGTCTATTATAAAATTATATCATCTGACATATACGTTATTGGACTTGCAAAATGTTTGTTTTAATCAAAAATGTAGTTGGCTACGAAAATACATTAATCTATGGCTACGAATACTCTATTTTTTTTTGTCAGTTATAAACTTTGAATTTCAATAGCTCTCATTCATTCAAAATCCACTATCTTAAATTTGTGTTTACAAAATTGATTTTTGTCCATTTCTAGACACTTACGGTAAATTTGAGTCTTTTGTCTATCAGCTGACAATGTTTTATAAAATCATATCCCGCAAAATATATTTATTGACTTTTTTTTCTCTCTTAAAGCAGTAATCACAATGAATGATTAGCAAAAACTAAAAAAATACAAATGAGGTTATTGCTGGTATGTTAAAAGGGCCAAAAAAAATATATTAGATAATTTTTTTAATTATAATATATATTAATGAATAAATCACTTAAATTTCAGTCTTTAAAAACTGAAAGGCTGTGATAGAATACAAAAAGTAGAAGAAACGTATTAGAGGCTCCATTTTTATAACCATACCTTTCAATGGAACGTGTGATGTCATTATTTATTTGTGATGATTTATTATTATTTTCTTTTTTTGGCTGAAGAGACTCCAAGGAAAGAGACAACATCTCGATTAAATAATAACGAATCAACAAACATGTACCTTATACAATTATTGACTCCTTCCCACACGCTCGATCAAAAATAACTAGGGATGGTAGATATTTGTAAAATGCAAGGAGTATAAAACTGAAATATTTATCTACAAAAATTATGTCCTCAACAATTACGCGATTCAAATGAGGAACATAGTGCAAGTAGACAATTTTATTCCACTCACTATTCAAGGTGATAATTTTTTTCCATTGATATGTCTGTATCCTCTTTCCTGAGACTATCTATAATCTTGGCTTAAAAAAGTCCAATAATTTTGGAGTTATCCAACAAATATATGTGACTTTGCTATCAGCGAAATGTTACAAGTTATATCCAACGAAGTAATCTATTTACAGCTCCCTAATTTAAGTTATTTTGATATTTTGAATGTACCTATTATATAGTGTTTTCATGTGATGATGATGTCCGCCATCTTGCGGGTCTAACTAATTCAATTTAAATATAAGACTAATTTGCATTAAGATTTGGGAAATTGTGAGTTAATAATGTCATTCATTTTTGACATCAAAATGAATCAATAAAATGACCTTTGTTGTATATATATTTTTTTACTTTTTTTGTCATTAATATATCAAAAACAAAATAAATAGTAAAAAAATTACTATTATCACGGGATTTTAAAAACCATTTACTTGAATTTATCAAAATAATATCATCAACAGATAGTCTTCAGTCAGACATGGGACAAAGTCAGCTATGTGTAAGTCAACAAGATTTCTTTTTTTTTGTATAAGTCAAGTGGAATTTTAATATAACATATCGAGTATTTTAAATTGGTCTGAGTGCGTCTTTAAGTGAAGACAGGTACAAGTATACAAATTTCAAGTCCAAGTCTAGTCGTCTCAAGTAAATTACACTTCATTCAAGTCAAGTAATAAAAATCAATGATATTACAAGTAACTGTGGTTCGAGTCCCCATGTCTGTATTCAATACAGGTTTTGAGTCGTTTTTCTTATTAAAACAATTGACAAAAGTTTCTTAAAGGTTATTTTTTTTAATGGGTCCTTTTGATTTTATAAATATAATATAAAGTATAGATTCCCAAGATGGTGTCACATTAGTTTATGATACAATCTGTGATGTCAGAGACTAATTATGATCATTGTTTACTTGGTTGTTTGTTCACTAGATTCATGATCACTGCAACATCTTGCGGCAATGAATGTGTCGTTTGTTTGTTGTTGTTCCATTGTCTATGAGAGATTATGATGATGAATTCTGAATACTGAATTTCTATTGGATTACAAAGATGAGGAAAAATAGTGATTTCTGGGTGATGGTGATCGGGGGAGTTCGAGAAAAAACTGGTTATGATCTTATGTGGTGAATACTGGTGACAGATAGCTAAGTTGTGGGAGTCCATTATGAACCATGAGTTCATGAGGGCTAAATTATGTTGGTCAATGTATATTGCCTGGAGATACAGAGCAAGGCAATTTCTTTCTATTAATTAGAACCAAGACATAAATTTAAAATTTGTGTTCAATTACTCAAATTTTTTTGTCTGTTATTTTTAATGTGTTGAAATTTTATTATTATAGCTTATCACCGTATGATTGATAAATTCTACATAATACCAGAAAAATGTATTGCTTTTAACATTTATATAATTTCTATAAAAAATATAATACAATTGTGTTATTATGTTGAATCTGATTCAGACTTGTCTAAAAAAAAAAATCTTAAATAATTATTAATCAATAATTATAAAAGTTACATTTATTAATTAGTGGTAAATACATATGTTGTATTTGTCAATGTCAAATCATACCTCTTCCAGACACTTCAATTATAATAGAAAAGAATAAGAGACTGAGTGTTGCTTATACTATAATTTCATGTTATTGTCAAAATATGAATATGCTAGATAAGCTATAATCATAAAATTTAAATATCCTTTTAATTTGACATTTGTCCAGGCCTAAGCACATTCTTAATTTATTAAGACAGGAAGAAGTTGGCTTCAAGATTCTCCAAGAGTTAGGACAAAGGAAAGATTGAGGGAATCGAAGGAAGCTACTTTGAACTTAATCATCCATCTTATAATATGTTCAAATTTGGAATTCCGTATTCATTTAATTGGTATAAATTTTATGTTCCCAGCGTAATTAATTCATACTACAAATATCATTGATAACTTTTACATATACCTACTTTAAAATAAAAATAGATATGTGATTTTCATACATTTGTGTATTTCTATGGTATCATTTCCTTACAAATATTGATAAATCTACAAAAATTATACGTTTTTGGACCTAATATGTGCATCATATACCTTACCACAGGCTTGAATTGAACATGTATAATATCATAAAAAAAGTAAGACACCTTTATGGTTTATTTTTTTACATTTCAAATTTATAGGTTTTCAGAAAGAATAAATTCACAATAGTTAATGTTTTAAATACCTATATTATTGAGTTAAATTAATTAATTTGGTCACGATAATAGGGAATTGGCTGCTGGCAAATCAATTCCTGTTTTAACTGATAAATGGGCACTTTAGATTTGTTTATATCCCTAAAGCCTTTAAAAAAATCTTGGATCTAAAATGGACGCTTTAGATAATGTTCTAACATTTTCAATGTTGTTAAAGTGAGAATACGATTCAGTTTTTTAGAGCTCAAATTGAAATCAGTCCATTACTATTCTCAGGGAATGAACTGTTTTCCAAGATATTTTCATATGACTTCAAAATTTTCTTTGTCATTGGTATAATTTTAGATGACGTTTTTCTCCACATATTCCTAGAGTCACGTAATAAACAATTGAAAGGGATCTTACACATAGCGTCTTTTTGTTCCAAAATTATTTCCATCATCAAGGAAAGGGAATTCAAGCAAATTGGTAAATCTTGTTTTAAAACTTTCAATGGTTGACGTTGTCCAAAATTAATTCGAGCTCTCTGAAAGTCAAGCTTTTTTGGTATTGACTTTTTAGTTATTCTAACAATGTACAGGGGCGGGGATTAAATTGTCGCCTACTTTAAACCTTGATAACTTGAAGACGACATTATCAAATAAAAAACCGGTTACCAAATAGGAAAGCTATTCTCGTCAGCTGACAATGCGTAGTTCAGTTAGCATCATGCCATCATCATATGAGAAGATAAAGAGCTATAAGTGGAACGAGGAGCTTTCGAGGTCCGCCGTAGTCATGGCATTGGTTAATAATGGAGGTTAAATCTCCAATTCAACGATTGCTTCAACCTTAGGAGTGAATTTACGGACTGTTCAGCGTATCTGTAAGAAGTTAGAGGACACCTGGGATGTTGATGCCACCATAAAGAGGGAACCCAAGGAGGAGGGCGCCGACAGGAAGGTCAGGGACACCGACTTTGTCGACAAGGTGAAGAAGATGGTTGAGGATGACCCTACCAGGTCCATGAAGGCCATGGCGAGGGATCTGGGCTGCCATGAGAAAACAATAAGGGACTGTGTATCTGAGGATTTAAGGTGCAGGAGCTACAAGATGCAGGTGGGCCAGAAGGCAAAGGACAACAGGCTGATGAACTCAACAAAATTGCTCAACATTCTCAAGCACCCAAAGCAGCCTGGGATGCTGTGGTTTTTCTCTGATGAAAAGAATTTCTGTCAAGATCAGAAGGTCAACAAGGAGAACAACAGGTGGATAGCCACCTGCACCAGCCATGTGAGGAAGGTAATGAAGACCAAGTTCCCTGCAACGGTCATGGTGTTCGGGGTGGTCAGCAGTGAAGGTCATGTTATGCCTCCCCACATGTTTGAAACGGGTCTAAAGGTCAATACAGAGGTCTACCTAGATGTTATGGAGATGGTGGTTCTGCCCTGGATCCAAGGGGTGGCCGGAGACTGGCCCTGGGTGTGGCAACAGGACTCAGCACCCTGCCATGTGTCCAAAATCTCCATGCAGTGGTTAACCGAGAACTGTTATGCCGTCGTAACCGACCTTAATCCTTTGGACTTTTTTGTCTGGGCTCTATGTCGAGAGACATACCAACAGACATCCCCATAGCACCAAGGCCAGCCTGATGGACTCCATCAAGGAGGTATTTGGCAACATGGACAATGAGATGGTCAGAAGAGCCTGCGGACGGTTCAGAGGCCGTTATTGATGTCAACGGTGATTATATCGAATGAATGGCTACTCTATACCTATATGCTCGTCATAGTTTTGATTTTCAATAAAAAAGTTAAAAAATATTTTGTGTTGTTTTTTGTAGAAAAATATTTTGGCGACAATTTGATCCCCGCTATGTATGATAACTTAGCCCTTCGATGTTTTAGCTCAATAACATTTAGGATGACAACACTTACAGCAAGGTTGGTTAAGTGAATTTGCATTATATTTAATATGCTGTAAACTAAATTCTTATGAATTTTCATATTTTCATAGCGGGATTATCTGCAGTTACATTAATAACTTTTTCTCGTATATGAAACTCAAGAATAGTATTTTCAATGAAAAAATTTATGTTGACAGAAGTATGACTCTGCATAAAAGAAAAACAGCATTTACAATTTTTTTTTAGGAATTGAATATTTTCTTAACCATTAGCTAAAGGGTGATTCAAAACGAAATGTTTTTTCTAGGAGGGATTTTTTGACAGGCGTGCGCGAGTTCTGTCAAATTCATACGTCATTTTTACTCAATATTGTTTTACAATTCTTCATAGAAAGATATACGTAAGGGTGATAATTTTGGTAAGAATAGAAAAGCGTGCGAGGAGAAGAGAAGAAATACTTATGGCATCATTGATAAAATAATATACATCTTCTTCTATCAATCTAGAACGTTATCATTACCGCCTTTATTATTCAATATTAATATAATATTAGATGGTGATAGTCGATAGAGAACTGAATAAAAGGCCTAAAATAACTTCTCCTTCTGTCTAGATTTCTGAAAATGGAGGCCCAGGAATTTGGAAAATACTGGCTGAGAAACAGATGGCTTGTCGGATTTGTCGATATATATGTGCCTTTAGTCCCCTGTCTAGAATTACACGCCCCTCATTATCCTCATCTCATATCAAGAGCATGGATATTTATCTAAAAAATCAAGTTAATGATGAATACATCAAGTCAAACTTTAACTCTGATCTCACAAAGATGCTTATTGCATGTAATATAACCTTATCCATTGCTAATTATCTACGTTTAAAAAATTTATGGAGAAATACACGGGTAAACCTATCCCTTCCCAAGGAACGATCATTAAATTAATGGAGGATGTTGGTACTGATGTCATTTAAAAATGTTTTGAGTCATCCACACCAAATGACGATGAAGTTATCAGTAAAAAGTATAAAATATTTACTAATTTCGAAATGGAATTCTGAATTTTGTAATATCTAACAGTAAGTATTCGTTTTTTAAAAAATCTAACCATAAAATATGATTCTATTTTAGCTAAACATATCAAGAATTATTATACACAACTCATTAAATGGAAAAAACAACTGCTTAAATGATCACAACAACGGGGGTAGTAGCTTTGGATGGTTCGCAACTAGTTTGTCTGAGACTAGTTTCCTCACTTAAAGACTTGGGTATGATCATTAGGTTTTCCAATATTACATAGTCAATAAATATTACTTTTTTTTATCACTTAAGGCTTAGCTATGGTTGATAGGCTCCAAGAAATGGTGTTTAGAAAACTCATAAAAAGAAAAAAACAACTACTTAAATGGTCACAACAACGGGGGTAGTTACATTGGGCGTAGCATTATAATTAGCAATTGTGTATATCCTTCATGATAATAGTATGTTGTTATACAAGCATAAATAACGGGGAAAAAATCTTTTGATGCTCTTAATAAAGAGTAATATCACCGGACATTACTACATAATTAGCTTTTGCTCTAAATCTTTAAGATGGATTTATTTGTAACATTTTTTTTATTAGTAAATTTATTTTCTAATTTTATGATTTTGACATTTACTTTATTATTAATAGTTAGTTAGATTTCCTCGATAGAGATATACCTATCCTGTGCACAATTGTATATAGCAACTTCCACATGAAGAAGAGGGGTGATTATCTTTTTGATTAAACTCCACGTCTCGCTTGTGTTTTGCAACCTAAAGTTATGACATATTTAACTGGATTCCGGTGTCAGAACAAGAAAATATTATTTGGATCAATCTATTATTTCAATATTCTGTATATATAATTTTTTGTTATTAGTTATATGATTCCAATTGTTTAATTTTGTATATTTAACATAAATGTATGATGGTATATTTTTTATTATGTAGAATATATTTAATTAAAGCCTTCTTTTTTAAACTTGGAACTTCAAATATATTTCGAAATACTCTACTTTGTCGTTTCATTAGCTATTATTCTGAGAATAAGATTCATAAGGAATTACAATTTCATGGAGTGTGACGTTATAAAATCTACTGTAACAGATAAAAAACGTCGAAGTCAATTATACAGGGTATATCTTCATTAAACATTTTGCTAATAAATACTTTCGTTATACCCTCAAAAATCATAATAAAGCAGGCAGATGATAATCACATAAGTATTTTAAACAATGATACCATATGTATTTTTTCCCCCTTCTCCTTGCACGCGTTTTCTCTACAATATTATCAACTTTAGATATACGCCACAACAGCGTATACAAATTGTTCAATAGTACTATGAAAATCAGCGTTCTGTGAAATAAGTTTTTCGCAAATTAAGTCCAACTAATGGTCCACATAATCGACCTTCAGAATCCACAATTCGCAGAATAATCGAAAAAATTCAAGGGGCAGCAACTTGCTGGGATGTCCTGTTGTCTGGTAGGCTACGTACAGCTCGCACATAACGCTGCCGACCAACAAGTTACCGTCAACGGTGAACGTTATTGCGCCATAGTAACATACTTTTTGGTACCTCAAATTGAAGCAAATGGTCTCCACGATATTTGATTCCAACAAAACGGTGCCACTTGCCACGTAGCACGCGTAACAATGGACTTATTGGGACATCATTTTGGTGAGCAATTAATTTTACGTTTTGGCCCGGTGAATTGGCCACCAAGATCGTGTGATATCACACCTTTGGACTTTTTTCTTTGGTACTACGTAAAAGAAAAAGTCTATGGGGATAAACCAGCGACGATTGAAGCATTGGAAGCAAATATTGAGCGAGTTATTATTGAGATTCCGGTCACAATGCTGGAACTCGTCATCGAATATTGGCGCAAAAGAGTGGACCATATAAAGGCCAGTTGCGGCCAACATATGAAGGGTATTATTTTCTAGAAATAAAATAATTGTAAAGGATTGTTTTTTCGGTTCATAATAAAGTTTTGACCATAATATAATATTTTATGTGTTTTATTTCTACAATCCAAAAACCACTCGTTTTGAATTACCCTTTAGTATATAATATGTATTTAAACTTATATAGACATGATTATTGGCCCTGCTAGCCCATAGATCGGATGTTAGACAAACAGATTAGGCCATACAAATTTCTGATTTAACTGCATCACGATCCTATTTAAATAGTTTAGGTAAAAGTTAGTTCTTGATTGTCTTTCTTGAAGGAATTTCATACAATTAATCCAAGGAATAAAAAAATCCCGAAAAACCTCCACAATTGACCATATCAGCTGGCTTGAAGTCTTTTGCAATCATTGTCGCTAATTTTATGTCAAGTTTTTTTCCTCTTTTTGAATGGGTGACATTAGGCAGTTGAAGAGAAGTCTTCAATGAAGGTTGATTTGATTGGTTCTTGACAAATTTTGAAATTTTATCCGAATAAAAAGACTGAATATGTTTCATCATGGTTGAAGTGAACCTCTGTTATTTTTGTAAGATTTTGAACAATACCATAGACAAATCCGTCTTGTTACCAGGTGTTATTTTTTTTTATAAAAATCATATACTAAAGATTGACTATTTTTCTTTGATGTATCCGTAATATATGTATTCATGGATAAATCGAAGGGGAGGCATGGAACACTCGATGATGATGGATCATTCTGTAGACTTTCAATGGAAGACTCTTGATCAATATATACTCCGTCATTCATAATCGCTGGATCAGAATGATACGTCATGATTCCACTCATACTTCCGTCGCAATGTAATAAAATAAACTAATGACAACGGATTTTTATTACTTAAATTCAACTGATTTGCTTGTATAATCGAATGAATAAATTTATGTTATATGTATACCGTAGATATGTTACAAAAGAGGGAGAGCTCTAATATTTTTTTCTCCCCCGACGCATTAAGTTGCTCGAACAACTGATCGATAATAAGTTTTGTGACGTATAAAACGCCATAAATATGTACATCTTTTAAATCATAAATTGAGGACTTTGTCTTAAAGGCATTACAAAAAGTTTACCCTAATAATGTTTAGAGGGTTTAAACTATATTGACATTGCAAAAATTCAAGAAAAAACCGCAATTTACAGCTTCATTTAATAACTTAAAATGATTTCCGAATTGCCTTTGACATTTTGGGCCAATAATGACCCTTCTAACTAATAGATTTTTTTTTTTAAACGTAAGGAAGCTTAAACATTTTTCTATTTATTATTGAAAAAAATATATAAATTGATTGAGAGCATCATTCTTTATGAGATGAAATAGTTTGTAGGTGCTAAAAAAATTATGAGAGGAGTGTCATGTTTGCGTTATACTCATTCTTTTCCGGCCACTGAATCTCGTACACATCACATCTAGGAAAGTGTAGGTTTCATTATTCAAACTACGACAGTCCTAAATGTAGAAGAACATAATTTGAGTGAGATTATAATAACAAACTCCGTGCGTCATATTTAATACGCCAGTGTTAAGAAACCAGTTCTTAATGCGTGCAATTCAAGGAGAAGATGGATAAAATTATTTACCACAAATCTCCAGATTTTTCAGTAAATAACCAATAATTTCAATAATTGAGGTAGTTATGGGAAGAACCACTCCATACCCAACGTAAGAGCCCCTTTTCAAATTGTTATTTTGACTTTTTTCAGACTTTGTAGTATATCTATGTATATACTGTAGTAGTTCTAGAAAATATCATACTTTTGAGGTTTTCAAGGTTATCCAGATATTTTTTCTCTGTTAAATATAATTAATAAATCAATGACGGTCGATCTAGAAAAAAAGAAGTTTGGTCTCTCATAATATATCTATGAAATTGTAATGTTCCACGAACACCACTTACAGACGGAAGCAACGGACCGGAGTAAAGTCAATAAGAACACCTTTGGATTGGGGGTACAATCATACACTAAAACATATATTCTGTAAGGGATAACATTTAAAAGGATGTACATACATTTGACTATTAAAATAAACAAACTCGTAAAACACAAGGTACCTACCTATCTATTTAAAACAAATCCCTACGTCATGATTTAAAAGTAAATAAAAGACAATACATAACAACACCCCTCATTCAACTTGTACTCGAGGACAAAGTTGATTAATGTGTCTTTTAACAATTCCTTGGGGGGTCTGAACAGACCACAGCACATCTACAATCTTCTTTTGTAACACTCCAGCTACCCACTTGGGCTGGCGAAGGCCGTACCAACGGCACCACACGGTCATTTTGATTTTAAATTCTTTCTTTCGTGATGAAGGAGGAGAAGGAGAAGAAGGATGAGGAAGAGTTGGAGGAGACGGAAGGTATCCATCCAATTGCGTGCGAATGCAGTGTGCGCCCAACAGCTCAGCCGGCGTGCTCCCACATTCTAACGGCGTTGCCCTGTAGGCAAACAAGATTTCCTCAAGTGAAGCTCCTATGTTCTTCTTTATTCCATTTTTAATAATTCTTACTCCTCTTTCAGCCTGCCCATTGGACTGTGGATGATATGGGGGAGAGAAGGAATGGGCTACCCCCCATTCGGACATATTTATTTTGAAAAAATCACTAGCGAATTGTGAGCCATTGTCCAAATGTATTTTCTTCGGGAATCCAAAACGCGAAAACCACGCAAAAAGTTGCCTAAGCGTAGCCTCTGACGAAGTATTTGACATGTACGCCGCTTCTATCCACTTGGACCCAGCATCCATTAGTATTAAAAAATCTTTGCCCTTTATCTTTATCCACGTGGACTCTTTCCCATACATTTGCAGGTGAAAAGGGAGTGAATTGTGACGCCGGGGCTGGAGCACTCTCCTGACATGTGTGACACGCCGATACAAAATATTCGACATCATTATCGAAGCCGGGCCACCAAATCACACTTCGAGCAACAGATTTCATCTTAACAACGCCTCGATGCGTCAAATGCAACTCTTGCATAAACTTTCTTCTCAAGGGAAGAGGGACGATGAGGCGGATACCCCAAAACAACAAGCCATTCTTGAGGGACAAACAATTCTTCCTTTGGGAGTAGGCCCTGAGGGTGGTACTGTCCCATACACCCGTTCTAGCAGCCTCCACAGCGCTGCAAAGCTCTTGATCTTCCTGTAACGCAGACAGGAGGGACGATTCAGAAGAGCATGAGCTAGAGATAGCTCTACATTGTAATAATTCCGTGGGATCATCCAGACACGGAGGATCGTCGACTGGTACGCGGGAAAAAGCATCCGCGTGGGAATGGTCGATGCCTCTCACATGTTCGATTGAGTAATCAAACGTCGACAACAACATTGAAAATCTAGCGAGACGGGCAGAGACGACACTTGGCAAGTCTTTACATGGGTTGAGAATATATTGGAGTGGTTTGTGGTCCGTCTTGATCTTGAAATGACGACCAATCAAATATCTTTCAAATTTCTTCAACCCATAAATAATTCCTGTTGCTTCTTTGTCAATTTGCGAGTAGTTAGCTTCGCTCTTTGATAGCTTTCTTGAAGCAAACGCCACCGGGCGCTCCATACCATTTTCCAACTGTGCTAGAACGGCTCCAAGACCAATAGGGAGGCATCCGTCGACAACACCAACGGCAGAGACGGGTCATAATGAGTGAGAACAGGTGAGTTAGCTATAGCAGACTTTATATTTTGAAAACTCACCTGTCTTTTTTCAGACCACGAGAAGACAATGTCCTTCTTCAACAGTTCGTGGAGGGGAGAAGCTTCCTCTGATAGATGTGGTATAAAATGACCATAGTATTGTACAAGGCCCAAGAACGATTTCACCTCAGTACACGATGCAGGAACAGGAAAGTCCAGGACCGGTCGAATCAACTCTGGATCCAGGGATCGGCCACTTTGGGATATGCGAAACCCTAAATAAGTTAACTCCTCACCCATCAGGATACACTTGCCGGGCTTCAGACGACCTCCAGCATTCGAGATTCGACTGAACACTTTATTTAAAATACGAAAGTGTTCCTCCTTACTTCTGGAGAATATGAGGACATCATCTATATAAATCTTGACACCCCGAATACCACTTAATAGCCTCTCTTGAGCTGCCTGCACAATAGCAGGAGCCGAGGCCAGACCATAAGGTAAGACGTTATATCTATAAAGTCCTAACTGTGTATTTATAACCAAAAACTCTTTTGATTTTTCTTCTAATTCATATTGTTCATAACACCTCGAAAAATCCAATTTGGAGAAGAACCGGGCCTGAGCAAGGTCCGCAAACAATTCATCTGGATGAGGGAGTGGGTGCAACATCTTGTTGACAACTGGAGATATGGTTTGAGTAAAGTCGGCACAAACCCGAACACTTCCATCTGGTTTAAGGACTGAAACGATTGGAGAGGCCCATTCTGACGAATCAATCTTGGAAATGGTACCGCGCTTCTCCATCTCTCGGATCTCCACAGCGACCTTCTCGCGGAGTGTGAGTGGCACTGAACGTGCTCTGATGTAACGGGGACGAGCATTATCTTGCAGGTGGATCACTGCTTGTGTATGTTTCATTGTACTTCCTTTGGAGTCGTCGAATATAATATTATACTTTTTCTTTAGAATCTCCACATGGGATTCTGTAGAAGCGCCAGCCGTACATGCGTTGATGGAATTGCTCAATTTCACCAACCCGAAATCTAGGCAATCACGGAAACCCAGGATTGGCTGCCCAATAGGAGATACAATAAACCTACGAACCACCGGGTCAGAACCATTTAATGAAACCAACAACCTGATAGAGCCCAGAGTCTTGACCTTTCCCCCACCAAAAACCTCTATTGGACCCGTATTCTTGATCAACTTTGACAAAAAATCGGTCTAAAGCGTCAGACCAAAAAAAAAAGGTCCATAAATTGAGACCTAAAAAAATCAATCTATAAAGTGAGACCTCAAAAAAATTTGTTCCACAATCTAAGACTGAGGTCTGAACCGAAATATCGGTCAAAATTGGCCTACAAAGAATTACTTAAGACCGAACCGGAAAAAATTGGTGCTGGATCGAGTGTCAACACTAGAAACATGTAAAATATCGCAAATTTCTTCCTTTGAGACCTCCATACTCGACGCACGAGTCCAATACTTTTAAAAAGTGTTTGTATTATAAACTCACACCTTTTCGGCATCCTATTATGTGCCCAAACTATTATTTAAGATGCTTGTTCATAAATGACGGAGCTTTACTGTGATTAGTGTAAGTTATTGTAGAACTCAGAGAAAAATTAAGGATCGAAATGAGAGTGACTACTGCCTACATCATTGCTAGTGATGCATAATATATTTCCCACCGATATGTAAAAATAAAAGAAACCGAAAATTAATTTGGTCATGCTAATAATTTAATTTGTTTTTTTCAGGAGATTAGCTTAGCTGTCATGACGTTTTATTAGATTAACTGCAAGCTCACGTGATGGGGAATTTATTTTGATTATTTGATTTGAAGTAAAGTCGAATTTTCAAAAAAAAAAAATATAAATATAAATATTACCTCTAATAATAATAAATTAAAGATGCCCGTTTGAAAAAAAGAATGTAGTTCGATGAAGTTAGTTCTATATTTTTATAAAAAAATAACTCCCATTTTTTATTTCACAAATTTACTAATCAATGTGCAATATTGAGTGTTTCCTATTTTTTCAAGTTCACCAAATTCAAAATTTCACTTGTTTAGTAATGGTAAGAATATCCTAAAATATTTTTTCATTGTCATGAAAAACTGTTAATTTTCTTTTTGGTCAAATTTCCATATAAAGGAGGTGTGACTTCAAAATAGGTATAATTTTGTGGAGATTAAATTTTTACAATATTATAGCTACCATAGGCTAAAATAATAATTTGTAGCTGTGCCTGAATATGTTTTTTTATGTTCCAAAGCTACTATAATTATTCTTGAAGAGAAAACAAATAAGGCTAAAGTAATTTCTAGTGGGTGAACGACAAAAGTAACACTGAGGATTTGTTGTAGAGTTATGAGTGTAAGTCCTTCATGGAATCACTGTAGAATCAGGGGAGTCTGCAGGCTTATAAGTATAATTTTTTTAAAGATATCAAAAATTTAATTTTAAATATTAAATTTTTGGGGAAAAAAAAAGTATCATTATGACAACTACGCTGCTCTATTCCTAATCAATGTTTACATTCTTAACATTATTTTTTTTTACCTGCAGATTATAGTATTTTCATGTATGATAATTACGACCTTTGAGAAAAACAATTTATTAGATATACCTATATACATATATATTTAACATTCTTTATTTGGTTTATTTATTATACAGAACATGCATATATAAATAAACTGGAGCAATTGCGTAACAAGTTCATAAATATACATTATAATTTATATTTAATGCTCCGGGCTATAATTTTGTTTTTGTTTGATAACCAAAGATCTCGACTTTATTTATATACCGGTTTATATATTTTTCCAGCGTTATGTTGTATTGTGTGGCATGGATATGTTCACAATTTAATATGGTATAATTCGAGTTTAGTGAGTCAACTATCATAATAAGTATTAGGGATGGTCTTAAGACTTCGGTCCTTCGTACTGTCGGTTTTCGGACTGTCAGAACTAGAGCTGATAAAAAAGGTATAAAGTTGAATGACTGTATAAAGCACTGAACTTTATAAGTTGTTTTATATGAATTCTACTGAACTGGACTGGACTGGATCCAGTCTTAAATAAGCCTGACACAAAACTTCAATCAACATATCAAATGAATAAACTTGTATTTCATTAATCATTACACATAAATGTAACAATCGATATTCATTTCCAGTGATGAAAATTTAGTGTATTTGGGACATTTAAAGAAAATTAAACCAAAAATTAACAAGGTAACCCTGACAATTTGAAGAATGTTTTGGAGGAGATAAGCTACAGTCAGCAGTAATAAGGGAAAAGAGAGAGGATTAAATAAGCAAGGACACTGCCAAGAACAAATCCAATGTCCAAATCAACTCTGACTCCAATTGCTGACTTACAAATATAACTGTGCAACAAATTCTCAATGTTACTCTCCGTCTTTTATGAGCACATACGAAATTTTTCTATGTAGGAAAGGAAGTTAACTAAATAATAATTACAATTGCTAAGGAAAATTAACACCATTTACCGGGTGGTGCATTGAAATCTGAACCCTTACTAGTCAATAATTAATAAAGGATAAGTAATTGAAGTTAATACATATTTCGATATATTAAAAAATAAAAAACTATTTACAAAAGAAAACAGAAAAAAATGAGCTCTCTAGCTTACATAGAAGTCGAAAAAATGACACTTGAACGTGTTGACGAATTTCCATTTGCGCACTCTAGGCCGTTGTATTTCTCAAGGACCCCTATTTACACTATCAGAAAAGTCCGAAACGTTTGAGAGGAAGAAGAGCTTTGTTAAAAAGCCAAAATGGAACCAGATTATTTAAAGAAACCACCCCAGGCCAATTTTCTCAAGTCCACAAGAGCCCATACAAGAAACATTTGGGTTTCATAACAGACTTTCCAGAGAGCTATAAAAAAAGTGGGAGGAAAGAGCCTTTTGAAGGTAAAAAGGTCATTTTTGACACCAGCAATAAAAAATACCATCTCTTCCGTTGTAAGACTCTTTTGAATTAGTCCTTTGAGTTCTTTTTACACCCCCCCACACAGCTCTGATGCTCTGATTCCTTCCCCCATACAACCAAAAGGTGCCTGCAGTGTACGTTATCCAAACACCGATGCCTTCAAACCCACTTTCAGCAAGCATTGGTGTGCGATGACAGAAGACTACATCTTGGCTGGGTGCCAGGCCTCTGCCGCCTCCTGGAAGCCATCATTGCTACAAAAGGCGGCTACCTTAAGATGGCTCAAACACACACATCTATTATTGTATTAATTTTGTTGAAATTCTATAATTTAATTAATTGTCGAACAATAAGATTAAGATTTTAATGGACTACTTGGTACATCGTCAATCAAACATATAATCTTTATATTAAATGAGAATGTATGTGTTTGTGTGTCCGGGATTTGTGGCCATACCAATAAATGGATTTTGCTGAAATTTTTTATTTATCTTTTTAAGGCTCCAGAGACGGTTATAGTAACATTTTTTTGGCTTTCAAGGCCATATTGGCCTTAAAATAGCATTGATCTAAAAACGAATAATTTGAATAACAAACGACTACTTTATATCAAACAAAAAAAAATAAAGACCATAAAATTTTAAGAATTATTTTCACTGTATGTTGTTATGTATCTTTGCAAAAAAATTTCAAAGGAGATTATAAGTTTTAGTGAAGAAAAAATATTCAAGCGGCAATCGTTGATCTGTTGTTCGATCAACTTTCATATTATTCTCAAAAATCCTTATATCCTTTAAAAGCACACGCATCAATCGTTTTTAATTTTCTAATCGTTAACTTTTTTTTCTTTTGCACATCTCTTCTATACCTATAAGTGAAGTTGATAAGTTGGTGATCTTCAAAAATTAGCAAAGAAAAAGTTGTGTCTGCTCTTTTTTCTTTTAGCTCAAAATTTAATCGGTCTTCGGGGTGTTAATTTTTCCCTCTGAAGTATGAATCGTTGTCTATCTTTGGTGTAGATTTAAAAAAAATGCATAATAAAATAAATATATATGAATTTAAATATGTTCCCTGCACTAGCATTATTTTGAATGTAGAATTTTTCTCCCCCACCCCAAAAAAAAAAAAAATCATATAACAGACAGCTGATATGACCAAGAGTCTTTTAATTCAGGTGAATCTCACCTTCTCGCCACTCAGCTGATTTAGTATATACTAGGAATGCGCCTATGGCATGAGACTTTTGGCTATAGATCCCTAGGTGTCGCCAGTTAGACATTATAAACCGGTACAAAAATCTAAATGCTTATTTCGACATGTGTCAACAATATTTTATTAATTGTTTGTATCATTTAACATCGTACATTTTTCGGTGGGAAAATGTCTAATTTTGTGCATACAAACTTCGATGTTTGGATGTCAAAAAATTTCTGTTACCAATTGAAGAAACACACTTCTCAAGCCCATAAGGTGGTTTGAAAAATTCCAAAGTGGTGATTTTGACGTGAGAATGAAGAGCGCGGCCGGCCACCGAAAAAAAGTTTGAAGACGCTGAATTGCAAGTTTTGCATATGGTATGACCTTCTACGACCCGATCAAACCGTTAATGGTGACCGCTACCAACAATTAATGGCCGATTTGAATCATGCTATACGCCAAAAACGCCCAAAGTGTAAAGCCAGGCAGCACAAGGTAATTTTCCTTGATTACAACCCACCACCACATCGCTCTATTGCACCCCCCCAACAGCCAGTTAAATCGTACAACTGGGAACTTCTTGCTCATGCAGCTTACTCATCAAACCTGGCGACTTCTGATTATCCCTTGTTTGCTTTGATGGCCCATGCACTCAATGATTTATGCTTCAATTCTCACGCTGAAGCCAAAAAATCTATCGATGGCTGGTTTGCAGGTAAAGATGAATATTTTTTTTTAGAAAGGCATCCATAATTTGCCTGAAAGATGGGGAAAATGTGTGGCTAGCGAAGGTGCATACTTGAAAATTAAATTTGTAACCATTTTTTCACTATAAAAGTTCAATTTTTTTCAAAAAAGTCTCATTTCTTAGGTGCATACCTGGTATGTATATGATCAAATAAAACTTTGCATATCATCAACATCATGAAGTTTATTAATGGGATGAATCATCAAAAATCCCATTGATTAATCATTCTATAAACTGTAATTTTAATATCTGGTAATACCTTATCCAAACAGAAATAATACATAGAGGTATGAAGGCAGTTTCATAACAAAAAGTGACTTATGGACGGGAGGTAGATCGCACATTAAATATTAAGGTTATTTTCCTTGTTTATTCTATAATATTAAAAAATAAGTTCAAGTCATAAAAAATAGAATAAATAAATAAAAAATAAAGTCATTCCCGCCTTTATTATTCAATATTAATATTATATTAGATGCTGATAGTTGATAGAGAACTGAATAAAATGCCTAAAATAACGTCGCCTTCTGTCTGGATTTCTGAAAATGGAGGCCCAGAAATTTGGAAAATACTTACTGGATCAGAAAGCTTGTCGGATTTGTCGATATAAATGTGCCTTTAGTCCCCTGTCTAGAATTCCACGCCACTCATTATCCTCATTTCATATCAAGAGCATGGATATTCATCTAAAAAATCAAGTTAATAATGAATACATCAAGTCAGACTTTAACTCTGATCTCACAAACATGCTTATTGCATGTATATACCCTGATCCATTGCTAATCATCTACGTTCAAAAAATGTATGGAAAAATACACGGGTAAACCTATCCCTTCCCGAGGAACCATCATTAAATTAATGGAAGATGTTGGTACTGATGCCAATTATAGAAATACATATAAAATGTTTTGAGTCATCCACACCAAATGACGATCAAGATCAATATAATATGTCCTCTAATAAAAACGAGTAGGCAATTTGTTTCAAAAATAGAGACAGATACAGAATTCAGACATAAGTTATAAGTTGTTCAGGATTCAGAGTTACGTACCTAAAGTTTTGTTTCATTCTGAGCCGACCAGATTTCTGGGCACTGGTGGGCAAATTTGTTTTTTTCACTAATAAACGGATTTTTTAAGGTATGCTGTTGATTCGAAAATGCACCAAAAAAAAAAATTCAAAATCCAACAAACGAATGATTGTACATCAGAAAAATACCAATTAAAAAAGGGAACTAGGAACAGGATAAGATACTTGCTCTTTGTATGTATCTTCATTATGGTTGAAGGAGGAACATATTTCTAATTATAATGTCCAAAGGGATTAAATAACTTCAAATGTTGTACATCGACAAGTTTGACTAAATTCTGGAGTTATTTAAATCATTAATAAAATAATTTGAAATAAAATATGTCCACTTTGTAATTAGTGTCTAATTAATTAACATTATACTCGTCCCCTAATTCAAACTTATTTACCAGATGAACTATTCACTAATGGACAAGCATTCGTAGCTCTTATTTGTTCTTCTTTTTAATGTGTTAAGCTGTGATGTAAATATATATTTTTTAAATTTATTAAAATGGTTAGATGGAGTTGCACTGATTAAGTTTAAGTAAAAATTGTAGTATTACAATGATTACTGATAAAGCTTAAATAGTGATGTAAATTGTATGTATTTTTTAGAGCCCCGTTTTTTTTTAATTTGTAATCTGAAGAATGAATTTCCTTTTACTTAACTGTTGTCATTATTATTGAATTTATGGGGAGTCAAATTCAATTTCTACTAGAATCAATTATATTGTCTTGAAATAAACATTTTTTTCTTTATATAATATATATATATATATAAAAGGATACGAGTACGTCCTAGTCTACTATATTATATTATTATTCTTCAACGTTGTTAAATGTATGAATCACTCCCTAATAAAAACTTATTCATCTACTATATTACAATATTATTCTTGAACAATTTATATAAAACATAGTTTTTACAATTGTATGGTCAATGTGATTTTTAATCTCCTCCTTGACCCAAGTAATGCCGAGTGATCCATTGCTGGTATGATAAATATTAGACTGCACCGAAATGTCATAAGTGGGGAATTTAGTATTTCATGATAAATTTTATTTTGATCAGAATATCTCCTAAATCCCTTTTATCTCTTATTTTTGAATTCCCAAATTTTCTATCTTCTTGCTTAGAGTTTGATAGTAATGATAGTACACTTTTCTCCACAAATTTAATTGTGATATTCTAGGAATATATATTCTAGGAAATCTATAGTTAGAGGAAGGGACATTTTTTTACTTAATACCAATAGAGGGGAAAAGGAGAACTTCAGTTGTTTATTTTTATACTATTTTGAGTATTTTACTCCATCCTAGTATTTTTTATCAGGCCAGAGGTATCATGACTTGGATTCATATCGGACTCGGAGCATTGGGAATTGGACTCTGAAAAATATGTGCTATACCCGTCTGAAGATACATGTGCATGGCTTGGATGATGTATTGTGTGCGTGGTCAATTCGTGGGTGAATAGATATATATTAAGTGAATAAGGAGATAATTACGATATCATAGCGGCGTAACAGATATCTCACTCAGTATTTGTCCTTTATGGTATGACTACATTGTAGTGAAGTGATATTTTGTGTGTGTTAAGGGATATTGTCTCCATGCATTTTTATCAAGTTGGATAACATTCAAGCTGTCCTATTCGTCTCGTTTTATTAAAGACTTCCACTCTAAGTCTCATGAATCACATTCAACTCGGACAAGATAGCATAAGGACTATAGAGTAATCCTGGAATACTAAGACGAACTTAAGTTCAGAAAAAGGGGATTCCACTACAACGCAGTATATTATATTCGAATAAAGGAGTGCTCTCATAAATGTCATCTAAGGATGATGTGTATTAAGTAAAGAAAAACATCGTTATCGCTTCTCCTCGCTGTGTATTTAAAAAAAGGGATTTAACATGTAGGTATGTTAATAAATAAATCGAGCCTGAATCAGGAAGGTGAGATTATTATACTTATTTTTCACGAAATAAGTATAATGGAAATGAAACTATCAATCAAACAACTACTTATACTGAAATATTTATATATTTATTGATAAGATATTTTAAGAATGAAAAGTAAATATTTAGAATATAAGACACCAACCATTTATTTAAAAGTTTATTCAGATGATTTTGTTATTCACCTTTTGGCAACTGGATCATTTTCTGCTCCGTATTTCCTTCTCTCGTCTACATTGTCATTCACAGAAGATACCAAGTTTTTTTATAGTTTTCTTAGCGATTTCTTCAATAAATTAAAAAAAATAATTATCTTCTTTACAAAATGTGGAAAGTAAACAATGTAAACCGTTAGATTCTTCAATCCTATTTGAGAAACACCTTGTGAATATATCCCCTGGATTTTGGAAATAAAAAAATAATGCTTTAGTGGCTACTTCCCGAAATATATCTTCTTTTAATTTACAGAAGCAAGAGTAGTCAAAATACAAGATCTGATGGATAAATCAGTCCTCCCATTTTTTTTTAAATCTGTGAAAAAATTAAAATGATCAATTTCTTCAGGGAACACCACAACCTTATCTTGTTTTAAAAAATTTTTGCAATTGAAACATTAGTTCTTCAATAAAAGTGAACGATAAATATTCCCTGTACACTAAAAAATGATGTTCTTCATTTATTCTAAATCATAAAAATTTAAGAAATAATCATCTTTCCAAGAAGAGAGGCATTAATTGTATTTCTTTTGATTCCATATTGTTCAATCTTATGAGAGATTTTAACAGTATTTTTTTTTTTTTACACGAAGAATTGACGAATGGAAACATAGAAGTTGGAACCATTTAGCTATCTGTACAATCCAAATCTTCTTTCCTCAAGATCAGAGTTTGTCTTACCGGGTAATATATAATCCAGGTCACAAACATCAAATAAAAAATTTTCAAAGAGGAAAATTGATTGAATCTTACACTAGGCGCGTTAGGCTTAACAAACCTGATGTTGGAAATTACTGGTGCAAGGGATCATTTATAATTCATAGGATTGTTTTTTCAAATCCTACTGACCCATTTATGGATTCAGTCTAGGCAGCCATATCAAATACATTAAGATAGGTATTACAGGGATATCAAGTTTAAATTTGTCTAAGCGTAATAATTCTTTTATTCAAAAGATTTTTTTAACATTTGAATATTTTTAGACATCTTTGAAATGGTGTAATTTTATTCATCAATCGTTATTAACTTTGATTTCTGTATTGATTTTTTACGGTAGAATATAGTTTTTAATCGTAAAAACATCCTGAAAACTAGTATTTTCAAAAATGCTCTAAATACCAAACCTGGATCTGTTGAAGGTTTTAAAGGTCATTTTCGTGTTTTACGACTTATAATAAAAATAATATAAACCTCATGATTTGAATTTTGTAATTTAGGTCTATTATTATAGCTAACTTCTAATATATTATTGTATAAATTGAATAAAAGATAATTTTATCTGAGGCCCCTCATATAAAATCCCTAATGTTTAAACATAGGTTAGTCTATAATATGATCCACACCTCCTTTTATTGGTTGACCTCTTAAAATAATAAAATTTATTAAAGTAGAGAAATATTTTTGTTTGGTGCTTAATTATAATGTAGCTAATTATTAAATATGTATGCCTAGGTATTGGTAGAATCGCCAGTATTGTGCCTATTCCTATAACCGATTCTCAGACTTGAAATGGCTGATTTGTCCCATTTGTTGTATCTGTAATTTTGTATTGTAGTAGTACATAATTAACATATCTTTATTTTATATTTCACATCCAGAGCCTTTTATATGAATCTGAAAGTGAATGGATCCCTTTATAGTTTCAACTTTTGAAAATTTTCATTAATTATTAGTTTTTTCAAAGAAAAAATACCGAATGCTATCAATTTTTTTTTGCACTTTCGGTGCCATATATCTCTTCAAAATCAGTATCATATTCGAATTTAACTAAAGGAATTGGCTGCAAGGAAATCAAACCCTGTTTTAACTGATAAATAGCATTCGCTTTGTTTATATCCCTCAAGCGTTTTTTAAAAGATCTTGGATCTAAAATGGACGCTCTAAGTAATGAGCTAACATTTTCAATGTTTTAAAGCGAGAATACAATTCAGTTTTTAGAGTTCTAATTGAATTCAGTCCAATACTATTCTCAGGGAATGAATTGTTTTCCCAGATATTGTTATATGACTTCAACATTTTCTTTGTCATGAATTTTTTTTTAAGATGAAGTAACGCCTTTTTCTCCACATATTTCCAAAGTCACGTAATGAACAATTGAAGGGGATCTTACACAATCATCTATGTCCAATCACTCTTTGGAAGAAACAGAAACTAAGTTTATATTGTCTCTAAAGTTACTAAAGAACAAAATTTATCGCGGATTTTTGTGCCAAAACTATTATCATCCTCAGGTAAATTTAATTCAAGCGAGTTGGTACATCTTGTTTTAAAACTTTCAATGGTTGATGTTGTCCATAATTAATTTGAGCTCTCTGAAAGTCAAGTTTAGTTGGTATTGATTTTTTATTTATTCTAACTATGTTTGATAACTTAGCCCTTAGATTTTTTAGATCAACAACATTCAGGATGGCAGCACTTACAACAAGGCTAGCGTATGTGCATAACATCCAATATACTTTAAATTGAAATCATTGTCATTAATTTTATGTTGAGCTCTTCTTTCCTCTTTTTTGGATGCTTGATATTGAGTTGGTAAAGAAAAGTCTTGAATGAAGGTTGGTTTGATTGGCTCTTGAAATTTTATCCAAACCACAAGAATGAATATGTTTTATCAGGTTGATGTTGAACTTCCAGTATTTTTTTATGATTTTGAACAATATAGAAAAATAGTCTTATCAGCAGACGCTTTTTTTGGATAAAAATTCTATACTAATATGATAATAAATTAACTAATGTTCGAGGAAACGGATTCTTATTACTTATACGACTTATTAAGTAGTACTCAACTAATTTTTTTTGTAAAATCGAATGATTAAATTGATATTATAATTATACAGTATTTCTTCTAGAAAATACCCTTTACTTTTGATATTTTTTTCAAAAAATCAATGACGGTGTATCTAGAAAAAAAAATGGATTCATATAATATATGAGATCGAAAAATAATAGATCTATAAATTGAGACCGAAAAAAAAAAAATTGGTCCATAAAGTCAGACCGAATAATTGATCCAAATCGGTCTAGAAAAAATCACTTAAGACCAAACCGAAAAAAATTTGGTGTTGGACAGAGTCTCAACACAAGTGATTATAAATCTAAGTTTTCCATAAATGGATTTTTATGTTAATCTTAGGTCTACAAATACTTGATCTAAAAAATAGCAATACCATTGAGCATGCGTGCCATATTAAGAAAAGGGAGTAAATGTATATGTAAGAAGAAACGAAATAACGAAGGTTTTTGGTAAACTGATATTTGATATAGCACTAAACTAAAAAGAGCTGTAAAAAATATGAGTTAAGGAATCATTTTTAACAACGAACGTGTGTAGCTAATGCTCATGATAAAAGAAAATTGGAAACACTGTATATAATGATGAATTTGATTTTATATGAGCTTCAGCAACGAGTATTTGTAGCAACAACTCAACCAAGAAGCGCACAAGAGACTTCAATACTCTTTAGCTCATCAATCAACACGTCATATTAAAAAACAATGGAAAACATTAGTAATTTAGGTTGGTAAATGTTAAGCATATTTTATTGTCCAGTTTTGATCTCGTTGGTAACATGAAAAATGTTTTATACTTTTCAAAGCTATTATCATTGTTCTTTTGTTCTTGAAGAGATAACATTGAGTAACTATAGGTGAATGTGATAAATGAAGAGTAACACTAAGAATTCGCTAAGGAGTTATCTTCTATATTAATACAACAAAGTTTGTCTGTCGAAGACTATGTACTAGAGCTAGTATTTCATAAAATTAAATGTTGTATAAAAATTATAGAACCACTCAGTTGAAAGTTTTTGTGATTTAAGCTTTGCAAATAATGTATTATAAATCGTTCTTCAGAGAGGAAAATTGTTTTAATATCACGCTAAATGTGTTAGAATTGACAACCTTGATGTTGGAAACTACAGGTGCAAGGGATTATTCATAAGATGATTTTTTCAAATCATTCTGACCCTTGGAGAGTCATATGAAATACATTGAGAGATATTTACATGGATATCAAGTTTATATTTATCTATGTGGGATATTTGTGTGTTCAAAACATTTTTTTTATATTTGAATATTATTACACATCTTTAAAATGCCGTAATGTTATTCATCAATCGTTATTAACATTATTTTCCGTCTATATTGTTCAAGGCAGAATATGGCTTATTTATTGATATTGCATAATCAAATATAGCTTATATATCGATAATAAATAATGGGAAAAGTTTAAATTTATAAAATTCAAGTATGGAACGTATTTTAATTATTTTTTATTTCACGCAAATAAAATAATTAAATATTACAAATTCGAAGCTCAAATAACTTTATGATTAATAACACTAATAATCGAAATTACAACTTATTTGCCATTGGATTGAGATAATGTGTTCCTGATTACTTTTACCATTGAGGAAAAAAAACCTTCTTAATCCAAATTTCTGTTTTTGAGGTTTACATATTGATTTTTGAAAAAAATATTTTTTATAACATCTATATGATTTTGTTTTATTTTTCGCCTTAAAAGATGTAAATAAAGGTAAAGAACATTAACCATTTATATAGTAGGTACATGCTTCCAGATTCTTATTATTTTTTTTTTTTGTATCTCTTCCAAATCAGAGAAAATGATCTGTAAGTAAAACAAAATTTACACAAAATTGACCCTTTCTTTCGAAATCTATTAAATGTATCTTTTTGATCAGAATGATAAAAATCATAGTTTTTTGTAAGTTGAAAAATCTTGAAAAAATATCACACACGTGCTGAAATGTCCCGGTCTTCACACATAGATTTTCACCTCATTTTTAGTTAGACACCAACTTTCAAAAGGCAACTGTCAAAATTTTATGAAATTTTGTTCTTTCGTTTTTGGGTTATTATGCTAAGTGTGACGCTACTTTGGTTATTTCCGAAGCAATAGATCAAAATCGATTTCATGTTTTAATTTTACACTGCTTCTTTATGGAAAAAAGTACTGTTCAAGCTAAGTAATGGCTTGAAAAATATTATGGGCACTAAGCTCCTTAAAGCAAGTCATAAAAAATAATTAATTAAAAAATCAAATTTTGAACGAGGAAAAACAACGTGTTTTCTTTTTTAAGTCCGGGACTTTTCAGCACATGTTTTGTATGAAATATTGCTCTTTCTAGGCTACAAAAATAAATATTTTGGGCTATAAAGCTCATTTTTATGTCTTTGAGATAGAAACAACCAAAAACAAACGTCTTAATCAAAGGATAAAAATTTGTGAACGTGTGATATTCTTTGTAGAAACTATTAAACAAACATTATCTTCACATTGATAATTAAATGGGGAATCTCTGAATTCCCCCTTCTTTACTGCTTTCTTTCTCCCCTTCCCCTTCCCCTTGAATTGACATTTTTATGATTATTTTTTGATGATAAACTTGAACAAAAAATACTAGCGGTGGTACCTGGCATTGCCCAAAGTTATTAGGAGTCGTAAAAACATACAAATTTTGTTTTGATCATATATGAGATAACTCCTCCACAACGTAGGTGTGACTCTTCATTTTTCATGGGAACACTGGCACGTAGAAAACTGGAAACTTACACACTTGGAAAGAAAAACCATTCTACCATTCTTTAACTATACATTTAACAAAATCTTTATAAATATTTTTCTGATACATAGCCAATTTCAAATATATTTATTATATTCAGGCGCTATTAGCCTCACAGATGGGGACAAGCCTCTCGTAAAAAAAGTTGCAAATGAAGTTCGGGTGTATGGGAGCCAACTCCTTGTCAACGAGGGCCTTCATAGCTTCAATGTTTGAGTGTAGTATTCTACAGACCCTCCTCTCGATTTGTGGCTAGAAAGAAAAGTCGGGGGTATTGTCATACGGACAGTATGGTCACCACATTCTCTTGTACCAGAAAACAATATGGTTAGCTAAGAAGGTAAGAACTTTTGCAGCGTGAGTGAGGCCCCACCTTGCTGAATGACAACGTTGGTGTAGGGGAAATTTGCCTGGACCTGGGGCAGATTAGCTTTGAAAACGTAGATGTACTAGCCGTGATGCTGTCATAACAGTCATTAAAGCGTTTGTGGACTGGTTCAACGTCAAAAGTCTTCTAGTACGCCGCACTCTTCATGTTGTTGAGGGGTCCCTAAAAACGTTGAAGATGTGTCATATTGATGGTGTCTGTGAGGAAGATCATCTCCAACCTTACCAGGGACTTTCAATCAATTTATTTTTTTTACATTTTTAAACACGGTCATACAACTGATGTTGAGATTATTGCAATTGCACAGTGCTATATTTCCCTAAAAAAACTTTTTACAATTCCAATTGTAATTTAAGTTATATATAAATTATTTAATAAAAATGTATTATCTTCAACTGACTTCATATAATTTTTTAAGCATTTATCTTTATGTTTATGAAAGTAATTGAAATATAATTTATTTGTTGCTACAGGGCAATTAAACGAAAACATGGATTTAATCTATCTCATCAGATTCATCGTTTACTTTATCAATATAAATATTGATCTAGTATCTGCCAATAACTTTTGTTTATTTCCTTAAAAATGATATTTTCGAAGGTGATATATTAAGGGCTCGCTGCTCATCAGCAGATGGTGAATCTAATCTGTCAGGGTGTTAATTATTGATGATTTTTTTGAGTGATTAAGTCTGGTATTTCTAATTTCTTAATTAAATGCTTCTCCAGCTTCTTCAGAATAAAGCCCGATCGGAAACACAGATGACTCAATTACTTATTTTTCATGCAAAAAGACTTTATTGGTAGATGGAGGCATAACGTATATAGAAATATGGGATGAATAACTAGAGGATGGAAACGTTTTCATTATAAAGGGTATCGTCCCAAAATAATAATTGAGATAGGAAAGATTTAACTATGACGAAAGTTGTGTCAAGTTGCGTCTTGGCAATAGAAATGAACACAGATATATATATATTTTTGGGCCACCTACCTTTCATATCGACACGCAAGTTTTTCTCGCTTCTTAAGCTCTTCGGAAATCCCTAGATGATATTTTTAATAGGATAAAATATTCATTATATCATAATAAAAATAGATTTTATATAAATAGATTTTTTTTAAATGACGCATAACAAAAAAAAAATTACAACATTGGGAAACCTTTGAGCGACAAATGGAAGGAGAGGGGATGTCGGGGGATCCCCTATATATTTATCTACTTTCATTTTTATTGCCAAGACGCAAACTTCGCCATGGTTAAATCCTTGCTATCTTAATTTTTTTTTGGATTACACCCTCTGGATAATTCATTCTTGCAGTACCCTATCAAGCCAAATCTTTATTTTGGCAAAGCGCGCCAATACACGCAGGTTTTTTTTATTTAAATGATGTATCTAACTAATTTCGGAGAGTTTTTTTTTTTGTCCAAACTTGTTCTTCTATACTAAAACATTAGTTATATAAATAATTTTATGCATTTAAATCTTAAAAATAGTAAAATGTTTAAAAAACAAAAAAAAATATATTTTTATATATAAATATAAAACTAACAAAAAAATATTCTCAAATAGTTTCCCCTAATTAATGCATTCACATATTTTTATTTGAAATTGGGTATGAAGCTCTAAATAGCCTTCAAACTTTAACTCGATTATAGTATATAATTGTTATATTCTCATAATTATAATATACTCGGGAATTAAGTTATAAAAAAACAATATTACTATTCATTAAATTTTTTTTTAATGCCTGAACAAAAAATATAGAGACATTTTTATTTATTTAAAAAAACCTAATTCAACAAAATTAATATTTAGGGGTTTTGCCCGTTTTTCTGTAAGATGCATCGGCGCGCACAGACTTGGTTTAACTATTTTTGATGGTGTTCTTGAGGGCATCTGCATTAATACAAGGCTTTTTTCCTAAGCACTTCTTCCTCTCTATGGTGTTGCTGTGGTATAGCCTCTTCTAAATATTTTAGATGGTCTTACGAGCCATTCCTGTCAACCTGACCACCTGTGTTTGAGTGTAACCCGCACTAAAAAGAGTTGATGCCCTAAACCTTAATTCTTGCTGGCTTGTCATTTCTCGTGTGATTTAAAAATTTAAAAAGCAGCAGGGACTGGAGATACATAGCTACCTATAAAATTACAGATAGTTTTAATTTCCTCAGACAAAACCTCTCAAATCAATAGAATACAAGTGTATTCTTAAGTTCCAGACTGTACACATAGATAAACATTGCTTTATTAATATAGAATATGGATGTATAAATATTTTTAAGTCAACTCAAATTTTATAATAAAATATATATTATGAACAATATACATTTTAATACTGAAGATAAGATAGAGGTAATTCACAATTCAATTCAACTTTTGGAAAAAAATAGCAATTGAACCATTGTTTGAAATAAATTTGAAATTGCATGAAATTATCTGCCATCTTTAGAAAACGAAATTAGTAGCTTAAATATTAAGAATTTTGATGCAATTTGATTGGAAAAAGTGATGATATGGTGATAATTACAGCATGACGATTTTTGAAATCATACTATTTTGATTTAATATTGATTTGGACTCGCTCATTTGCCGATATTGGCATGAACATTTATTGTGTAATACTCGTATTGTATATTGTAAATAAGGTATATTATATAAGTTTGTTGCCTGCACGTCGTATTTTCTTTTTCTATCTCAAAATTGAAGACAACTGCAGTGGATAGATGAAATTAAAATATCCCCACCTATTAATGATAAGGAAAGCTACAGAATTTTCTAAGAAAATACTGCATATCTAGTAGCAGGAGATATCGAAAAGCCCTAAGTCATAGTCATTATTGAATTATTAAACTTTCTACATAAACATTTTTTTTTAATGTATAAGATTTCAATTTACTGCATTTACTTTATTAACATGACAAAATTATTATGCCTTTAAGCACAAAAAAAGGAGTACTTTCCATATTCAATTCAGTGTTAAGGTCAATTTAAAAAGGTGTGAGTATATACTACAAACACTTTTGACAGTATCACGCTTGACCAGTTCAGTCGTGAATTATCGTGCGTCGAGTATGGAGGTCTCAAAAAAATTAATTCGTGTACATTTTACATCTTTACTTCCTGAAAGGGAAAAATGCGTCGAAAGTGACCAAGAAAATTTGCACTATATACGAGGTCGATACTCTTTCAGTTCGTATTCCACAAATGCAGTTCGAGAGATTATTTTTCCACTCAATTATGTTCTCTACTGTGAACAACTCGGCTGTTAGAAGCTGATGATCGAACAAAAGCGGACACTGCCACTAAGGCACGACCACCATTTTCTATCTATGGCCAACACACTCGGGGGTAAAAATTTGGCCTCGGTAGAGTCCTGTGAAAATTGGTTGTCTGAGTTATTTGCCCATGAGGACGAGGGATTCTACGAGAAGAGCATTACTAAATTTATTTTCTTGTTGGTAACCAGTTATCCAACTAGACAGGGTATACTTACCTTCAATTGGATGATTGTAACACTTCTTATAAAGCATTAAAATAAATCAAAAAATACGAAATTACTTTTTCCCCAACCTATTATTATTATATTCTAATCTAATATATTGTCTAATCTGAATGAATGAAACTGATATTTTTTGGACGAGAAGTTGAGTATATTCGGATTTTTCTTATATCCAATGTATACTTTATACTTAGGGAGAGGGGAAGAAGGAAAGAAAAACTATTTACTCTCAAGTTTCTTTTTTTTTATTACATGTGTCGTAGCCGGTGTCAATGATCAATGGAGTAGAGATTAGATTTTTGTAAGAGTGCAAGGAGCAGGCGTGATTAAAACATATGGTGCTACTGAATTAAGATCCTTGTTCATATCAGCTGCCTCTTAAATCTTTTTTTTTTTTTTGGGGGAATTACTGCGATAAACAGGAAAACCTTCTACATTTAAAGTAACATTAGTGCTGGGCAAATATTATTAAACTTATTTTATTGTTCATTTTTAAAACAAGTTACAGCAAAAGATAGGCGAGAACACTTAATTTAGAGGCAAAAGTTAATATCCACGATGACCTATTAAACAATGACCAAGAAAGAAGAAACAGCACTCGCAACAACCGTTTTTCTTCTTCTAATCACTAAAATTAGTTTTATCTTTACACCGATACTTTAATTATAAATGAGTAGTGATGAAAATCGGGTGTATTTTTTAGCTTGCTTGTTTTTTGAAGATGGTATTATCAATAGCTAATTTTCCTACCTTGAGCTGCTGTAGTTATTATTTAACTCCTGAGTATTGAACTCTTTTTCCTACTACATTCAATTATATTGAAAACATGATTGAACATTCGTTTGTGCTCATAAAAGAAGGAGAGTAACACTGATAATTTGTTGTGGAGTTATAACTATAAGTCTTTCTTAGACTCAGAGTTAAATGGAGATCGACATCGGAATAATTCTTGCTTATGTCCTTGTTTATTTCCTTTAATCCCTCCTCCCTTTTCACAGCTGATTAAAAGATGATTTCTTCAAAAAAAAAAAAATCAAATTGTCCAGATTTTCGGGGTTTTTTTTTAACATGCCCCAAATACACGCGATTTTCATCCCTAGAAATGAATGTCGATAGATAAATTACACTTATGAGTAATAATTAATGAAATGCAAGTTTATTCCTTAGATATATTAACGAATGATAAGTAGTGTTGTGTCAGTCCTTATTTAAGTCTACAGTCCTGTCCGTTTCAGTCTGGTTCCGAACCAGAACAGTCCTCCGTATAAATCCCAAAACTTATAAAGTTCAGTCCTTTATATATATACAAGTGACTAAACTTTATTTCTGTTTTTTAATCAGCTCTAGTACTGACAGACCGATGGACCGAGGGTCGTAAGAACCATACGTAAGACTGGGCTGGCCGAATAAATAAGGACTAACACAACATTACTGATAACTACGTTGAAAAAATCAAGGCCAAATAAGGTAAAAAACAAACAATTAATATTGGGTAAATCAAAGGGGGAAAAATAATTATATTAACTCACAATCTGTATGGTCAAAACAAATGCAGTGTTGATTCAATAGTCAAGTTATTGGGCTTTTAAATGTGACCATTTAAAAGAAAATAATATTTTTCAATAATAACATCAGACTAGAGAAACATAGACAAAATCTAAAAGAAATTTTAGAAGCTTTGAAATTCCTTGTTGTAAGAAAAACATAAACCAAAACAGCGGTCATGTAAACACTTGGAAATAATCGAGCATTCGCTCAAAGTTTTTGTTATAGACTTACTTTATACTGAAGGTTATGTTTCCAAAACCTTTGTGGATGAAGTGAGCATTTGGACTTCTATCAGGATAAATTAGATTCGAAATAAAACTCCTAAAGCATTCTATTTCATTAACAAAAAAACAGAAAAACTGTCGTAGACTCCACTCACCCTTAAACTGACTCTAGTCAAAAAAAAATTATCCCTGCCCATATTAAAATTAGGAGAGTTTTAAAGAGCATTAAAATACTTAAGTCCGGCCCTGTTCAAAACAGTATAACCATAAAACGTTAAGTAGGAAAACAAACGAAATGCATTTCGTTCAAGATAGTTATTCATAAAAAAACAAAAACACTAAAAGTAGAAAGGGAATTAATTAATCATTTAAAGGGAAAGAGATCTTAACACTCGGATAGTCTATTAATAAATGAACAAAAAAGAGCAGAAACACCAACCGTTCTCCTTTTTAATCTTAAAATTGTTATTTTTATCTACGTTTTCCCCATCCTTAAGTAGGTTAAGTAGGCAGTCAGGGGCTCAAGCGTCTTATGTAGCCTTCTTACTGTCTTTGTTGGCCTCCTTTTTCATAGACTTCTTCGGACTCCAATTGATTAGATCATGTCAGGAAATTTATTTTTTGCAAAAATGATAATATTTACTTGAGCAAAAAAAAAAAAAAAAAAAAAAAAATATTCACAAGTTACTTTTTTTCCAGTTTGATTTTTATACAAAAACATTTTCAAGTGCCAAAGCGAGGTAGAGTATGAAAAACAAAAACAGAGGTGAACAAAGGAGGCAAAAAAAGAAATATTATCCTTTTCTACGCAGAAAGTTATAAAAATAATAATAATTGTGGTATTTTTATATGGTTATTATTTATAGAGAAGAGTAGGTAAGTTTATGTGGTTCATTAATTTTTTTCTCTATGTTTCTTAACAGAAACATGTGGGCATTCACTCAAGTATATTTGCCATGATAATAGTGATTACGAGCAGATATTTTTTATACTAACTTTTTCTTGTTTCTTATAAAAAAACAAAAACAAGTATTCCCGAGTTAAAAGATGGGTTACCACATCTACGGTGCGTGTACACATTTAAGTGTATATAAAGGTATATATATATACATATAAATGATATCGGGAGAAAAGATACCCTAAAAAAAAAAATTCCTTTAATCAAGGAGCAAGAGTTTATAATATAGATATATACGTGTCGTGTACACACACGAAAGAAGTGGTCTAGGGGAACTCTAGGGGAAATTAGTAACTCGGTAAAAACTCCATATTCCTTACATGATTGTTTTTCCTTTGTTTCTTTTCACAAGTAAAATTATTCTAAGTATTTTGTGTTTCTGCAATTTTTTTAGCTTGAATATCTTGCATTATTTTCTAATAATTGCATCATTCCCAAACATTCGTTAATAAAAGGATAGCTAAAGGCGGGTTACTACAGTCGGTTTTTTAGCTGGCCCGTTAATTTGTAGTTGATAGTATAAAAAGGAATTTTATTTTCCTTAGCAGTTGTCATTATTGTTTAATTCCTGAGTAGTGAACATCCTTTCCTAAATAGATTTAATTATACTCAAAACCTGATTGAACATTCGTATGTGCTCGTAAAAAACGGTAGTAACCCTGAAGATTTGTTGCGGAGTCATAATTATAAGTCCTTGTTGGAATCAAAGTAGAATTGGGGATCGATATCGGAGTAATTCTAGCAAATGTCCTTGTTTTTATCCTTTTTTTCTTCCTTAATTGTCACAGCTGATTGTATGAGATTTATTCTTTCTCTTCGGCAAAATATTCTTCAAATTTTATAGGTTACCATTTTGATTTTTGTTTTTCTTTTAACATGCCCATTTCGCAATGGTTTTTCACCTTTGTATATCTATATATATCGTTACCTCTATTTCTGCTATATTTGCCTTAGGTACTCTTGTCATATTATGTCTCGACAATTTTTAAAATGAATTAGATTTTATAATATCAAAATTCTAAATAGTATTTATTCGATTATGTATTATGAATACTGCTTAGTAATATATTGCTTTAAGCGTAGCTATATATTTTTATATTTAAAAAAAATTCTTCATAATGTAAATAATAAAATTGAAATATACATAAATATATAGTGAAAGAAATCGTGTCTATAATGGTCATGTTAAAGAAAATGGAACCGTAAATCATAGTAACCCTGACAATTTGAAGAATGTTTTGGAGGAGATAAGCTACAATCACCTGTGACAAGGAAGGAGAAGGAGAAGTAAAGAAGCTAGGACATTGGCAAGAATTACTCCTATGGTGATTTCCGATTCTACTCTGAGTCCAACAAAAAAATAACTATGCAAAAAATTCTTAGGTTTATGCAATTTTTTTCTTTGTTAAGATATTATGCATTTATTAAATGCATTTAAAAATTGTAAAATTTTTATCATTAGGCATACAAATATTTACTTTTAATATAACAATTTCATAAATTGTATTGATATTTAAACAGATATAAAAACAAATTTTTTTTTAGCTAATTCATTAAAAGTATAATTAAAAACTACTATGTGGCTATTGGTGTGCCTCTAGCTGAGAAGGCGTCCATGATTTTAATCAAGGCAGATACACAGCTTTGGATTCCGGGTGGAATAATCCCATTTGCGTGCTTTACCGCGTGGAGCATTTCCTAGACCTTGGTAATAATATTCCTTATGTTGAGACACTAATCATATGAAGGTGACGTGACCACAAACCAATATAGCTGGGTGAGTCTCACTTCGAAGCGGCGACATACTATGTCCTCCGACTCACTCTCAATATATTTGCAACCATTTGGCAAAAGTAAAAAACATGAATTGATGTCTCTGTCTCCTTGTTAGCGAAGCAACACTTTCTATCCTCCAGACTCACTCTCAACTTATTGGTAAAAAGTGAGGACGTTTCTAACCTATACCTAAGCTACTTCTGGCGCGAGTTGCTAATGGGATTTTTCAAAATTACTAATAGGTTTACTTTTTTCATGTCTCTTTCCACATACGTCTAGTCTATTCATTCTTCTTGAATTGAATAGATTAAGCCTAAAAGTCTTGCCCTGCAATGATTGAATAATGTTCTTGTACTTCTCGGGACACCTTTTCAATCGGTTCCATTCTTCCTGAGGTTTTTGTAACATTCCTGCTTCTTTAAAAGTGGGATTAGCTTGATTTTTATATAATGAGTTTCCTTATTCCTTTTGATACTTTTTCGAAATGGAGTCTGGTTGGGAGGTGTAAAAGTAAAATTACTTTTAATGAATAATAATAATAACCTGTCAATCCTTTGTTCTTCGATTTTCCTAGATTTCATGTTCCCACTTAGAAAGATGCATATGTTGTTGTTTTTGTTTTTTGTCATTTCCTACCCAGTATGACCTAAATATAAACAATTTTATGTATCTTTTATGAAAAACACGAAAAACTGAATTTTATGAAAAATAAATGATGAAAAATATGATAATTTTTAAAGAAAAAAAAAATAGTTTGCCCAAACAGAGTTATAAAATCATAAATGTTATATATATGTTACGGCCAATTTGAAGTATCTTGAATTTTGCAAAATACACGGGAAATGTACAAAATCACCTAACAATCTATAAAATTTCTAATAGAGTGGTGATTTTAAGTTCATTTATATTGTCCGGTCAAATAATTGTGGGTAATATGATTTTTAAACATTTCATTTAAAGCAGTTTGATCATTAAGGATTTGATTATGATACTATTTCATTGCAAGCAATTTCATAAACGTGTGCACTTTGATTGAAATCTATTTGGACAATCAAACTATTGTATGATAAGAAATTGTCACGGGATACTCATTTTATTTTGTAAATATACCACGGGAGATAAAAACAATAAAAAAATTAAAAAACTACATTGATCTAAGATATTTTTATACTATTCAAATACGTTAGCTTTTTTCCCTGACTTATTATGTAAGTACAATCAAGTTACCCTGTTGTTGTTCTTCCCCTCGCCAAACCTCAAAAGAGGAGAATGGAAGATAAAAAATAAATAAATAAGTAAAAACGAAAGGAAGAATGCCTGCTGTGCTATGCAATTACTCGTAGCAAAGATAAATCCAACTAAACACAACACAATTCACATCATACATGGATCCAATAATAGATATTCATAATGTTTTAAAAGAAAAAAATAACAATAAAAACATTAACAATCCCGATCACCACAGTCCCATCCCATTAAATGAATTCAAAGTCCGGCTTTATTCCCGTTAATTTTAAGTTGTCGAGAGCCAACTCCACTATTCTTGGTGATGAGCGGACACCGCCGAAACGTGATGCAGAGGTAAGAGTCTGGAGTCCCTCGTGTGTTCCTTCGAAGTCGTACAGAAGCTAATCTGGATCAAGGTTCTCCCTATTTTCTCTCTTACACCCTTCCCAAATTTCTTTATTATGCCATTCAGAGTCCCACAGTCCCTGAAAATGTGATAGGGTTGTCTTTACTTTATTTTATTTGATCTAGAAATGGTTTTTTGAAGTCCATGCACAAAATGTATATTTCCTTGTTTAGGTGTACCAGAGCATCGAACTTACGTCAATGAAGTCCAAGAGAATAACTTAACCCAAGGGAGTTGTTCTTTGAGCTTTGTTGCTCTATTTTGTACTTTAAGAATAGAAAAATAGATATTTGACTTCTAAATCTCTTAGTAATCATGAATTTTAAATGTTGATAATTTAAAAGCTCTATATCGAAATATACGTAATAATTATTTAAAAGTTATACCGTTATCAAAATGAACAATTTATCTAAATAACGAAATCTCTAAATTTCTCTTTACTTGGAAACAAGAATGACTTAATTTCCCATCAACACTCAACCCATTTACAAATGCACTATACATATGCATTATTAGTTTTAAGGCTTTTATTATAGGGTATGAAGGGCCGTTATTAAATTTGCAATTATAATTGAAAAGTTTTATTTGAAACCTTAAAGATTTATTTATCTCTTATAAAGTTAAAACTCAGAAACAAAAGAAAAGAGAAAATCTTGAGCTCTTGAGATCTTGAAAACACACCAAATTGGATTTTTTAATAAAAAAGGGGAAGTTGTGAGCCTCAAACATTTTGAAAACACTTTTTATAACTTTATTTTATTCTTTTGTCGCTATTAAAAAGGTGTCTCACTCTCCAGATAAAAATCTTCGAATGCAAGGGGTAAGGAAAAAAAACCTAAATTAACCAAAAATCAATTATGGAGCTTACTTTCTTCACTTGCAAATTGGTGATCCATATTTTTGTCTTCGCTGGAGAAAAAAACGAGTCATTTGAATCATGACAAAAAAAATAGACAAGAAAAATATGTAAAGATCTTAAGTTAGCCTAAATATATTGTTTGTATTTTACTTTTTGGAGGCACAAATTACTAGAGATTCAATGTCGATTATATATTAATCAATTATTAATAGAATAAAAACATAAATACAGAGTTATAATATGTAAAAAGACAAACAATAAAATATTGGAAGAAGCAAATCTGTAATACCTAGCTTTTGTAAATCCATATTTATTTTTATAAATTTTTTTTTTGAAGTAAATACTTATTATAAATTCACAATATATTTTGAATTTATACATATGAATCCTATCTTACTCAAAGGGATTTTTTTTAACAAATTGTTTAAACAATAAAGAACGAAAACTTGAAAAAGCCAATAGTTTCCCTTTCCACGAATTATAGTTTCAAAGGGATTGAATGTCACAGAAAGGAATCACGACTTTGATTAGTTAACACAAAAATATACAGGGTATTTTTTTTGTCAATTGTCGATTTTTCTACTTTTTTGTCCTAATCAGTGTTCTAAACATGGATTGGTTGAATTAGAATTAGCTCATGTTTAGAATTGTGAACATTTCTCAATAGTTATATAAATAATAATTCAATAGTTCAAAGAATTGGCCCAGAATGGAATATTCTACCAAGAGATTTTGGTCCTTTTTTTGGGTATTTTTTTATGAAGGGTTGCACAATACCATAAAAGTTATATACGACGTTATATAAATATATATCCTCTTTTCTTAAGTAAAATCAATATCTATTTTTCTATTGTACAAACTCCACCAAAGAAAATACCTTATCACAGAAAATGAAATAAAATCGTTATTTATAAAGATAAAAACAAAACAATGAACAGCTAGTAATTACTCGCATCCACTCAATTGAAATACTTTCCTTCAGATTCAATAATCTTCACGATCTTGATTCTGAAGGATTCCCTACTTTACTAGGCTCTTACTCATTTCGTCTATATTTTCCTTGATAAAGTTTACCAGATAGTTTTTAGCATTATGAAGACGTCCATTGGTATGAGATTCAAGAAAGCCCCAGAAAAAATGGTCCATAGTTTTAAGATTTGGATACTAAACGGGCATCATGAAAAAATAAGAGGGAATGCGAAAAAAAAAAAAATCATATAGCTTAAAATTCTCCCTCTCAATTCCTGATATCAAAAATACACATACAAACGAATGAAAATATAACTAAAAACTAAATTTAAAATTTTTTTAATTATAATAATATTGTAAGACACCTAGGAGACATCTCTCATGTCATTCTTTACTTTTCCGGAATATGTCTATGATTGTTATAAGTTTATGATAATATCTAACAAACCAAGAAGGAAAATGGCCAACCAAATCCGTGGCCTAGTCCCAATCCAAGGAATTTCCCCTAAGAATACGCAAGGAAAAAGCGCCATATCTTGATGCACATTCCGAATTTCCCAAAATGACAGTTCATTACCAGAAGTAAGTCATTTTGCTATAAATGTTTTAGAACTTATTAATGCATAATTTACTAAATAGATTTCAGGAATGAAATTCCTTTGTACATGAATCCCGAAAAAACATTGGCCCTCATCAAGTATTTTCGCTCTACGATTTAAATTTTAGTCCAAGGCTTCAAAATTACAGTATGGACTAAAATTTCGATCTAGAAAAAATTGCATGAGATCGAACATAAAAAACAATTCCATCTCGGACCGAGTCTCAACACTAATGAAAATCTACATTTTTTAACAGGATATTAATTGGATTTCTATTATTGACTATCTAGGACATATTATCGAATACATTTTGCACCATTTTTGTCACCGGACTCTGTATGTAGTTATCTTATTATGGTTTGTCATTAACTAAAACAGTAATGACCAACTTTTTCTATTCAACTGTTGTAGATGTTTTTTGACCAAGAAACATTTATGAATCCTTAGTTAACTACAGATAAACATAGATATGAAAGAGTAGATAGAAAATATAGATTTAATATCATGAATTTTTGAAAAAAGGAAACACTTAAGTAAATGTTATTTATAATTCATGAAAGCTTCTAAATGTTCTTTAATAAGTGTTAAGTGGCAATGCATGTGAAATTAGGGAACATATTTTGATGTTTCATGCTTAATACGTAAATAGACCCGAAATATCGTATTCCCAACCTTTTAAAAGGTTGGGAATACAAAAGATCCAGATGAATTAAGATTTTAAAGACAAAAAATATTTTCATATTAAACATCAAAGAAAAAATACATGATAAAATAATACTGCATAAATTTTTAAAAATCTTTGCTTTTTGGTGGACAATTTAGCTTTGTGGTCGGAACAAATGTTGATTAAGGATCACAAAACCTATTCATTTCATAATTTGTCTTAAACATAGATTAATTAACATCTGGACACGCAATCTCATCGAAAAAGCCTGAAAAATAAGTAATATATAATTCTTCCATTAAATAACAATTGTTGAATATTGGAATCCCAAACACTGTTCAATTATAGAGATAATGGAACTATAGTACTGAGTTTTGTTCAAGTGAACCGTCTCAGGAGGACTTACCTTGAAAATATTGTCTTTTATTTATCGTGTCGATGATAAAGAATATTAATCCGTTAATCAAGAAGTAATTTGCACTATAGGGTCTACATCACAAGCAGAACCTAGGGAAGGGGGTATAACCCCTTACTTCTTTACAATTTATAGTTCTGGGAGGATTCACCTTTGCAAATTTTCGCCTTGTACGTTTTTTTTCTGTAAATACAACAGTAAACAATTCGATAAGAAACCTATTTTATGTAGTATTCACTTTATTACTATAGAAGAGAACAATGTTCAAAGCGAATCCTCGTAGAACTTTCTGTAATTACTATTATGAACAAACTCCCATAGGGACTGTTTGACATACAAGAATAGCCACTAATGTACCATTCAAAACCTAACAAGATATCAAATTTTAAACACTAAGAGAAAATAGGATGTCTGTCGAGAAAATCAAATTACTCCCTTGTATCATTTTTTGTGATATTTACTTTGCTTTGAGCTCGCATTCTTCACAATTCAACATTGTTTCAGTCATAATTATCGTTTAAAATCGTATTGAGTTTTGCTGTGATACTAGTGCCATGCCTCTGAAACAAGTCGTCCTGGATGTTTAGATTTCCCTATATACGTAATAGATGATAGTTTATTAGGGGGCAACTTCATATTTCCTCGAATAGTAATAACTATATATATTAGTGTTCATTACAACTTCGGGATGTATTTAAATTTAGTTATATTTTTCTATATAAATTACATTTTTTTAGGACTTTTTTTTATTGTCCGAATATTGTTTGGTTTTCCGAAAATGGGAGGCCAATTACACCCTGTCCCATTTTCTACGACAATTTTCTTTATATTAGGCTTATTTAGACAATAGATTTCTTTTGGGGAAATCCTCCATCAACTTTCTGAAATTGTGTGAGAGGATATGGAGTCACCAATTTTACCTCCCTATCATTCCCCTTCAAATGATTAGAACGAAAATACGATTCAAATCTTAATAAATAATAATCTTCTTCATTATTTTTTTTCTTGGGCCGGAGTTCGGGGGTTATTATATTCAAAATAAACCCATAAAATTAACAGCAATAGAATTATTTCCTCAAACAAACACCTAAACGTTTAAAATAATTAAAATGCAGATATTTAAAACAAAACAACATACGTGATGAAATGCCGAAAAAAAGTATTTTCATGCATATCTAAAATTAGTTTATCATTTAAAATATAGCATTCATAGTAAGTAAAATGTCCATTCAGAGCTTTTGATTTTTTGTCAATCGATAATAGTCTATAAATTGTGGACATACATTTCAGTTTAATAATATTACCGCTCGTTACGTCTGACAAACAAAGCAGATTCCCCTTCATCAACAATTCAACAAGTCTCATTCTTCCCTTTTGTTAATAATGACACTTAAGGAATTAATGAATATCATCCTTTTCTTTCTCCTCATACAGCCTGCAAATACTCGTACCTTTCTTTTTTCACCTATTTATTTGTAGGCAGCGAATTTTTAATGAGCTTATACCTAACATGTGTAATGGGAAATCTATGAAGTAAGTAAATGATTATAAAAATCACCTTTGCACTTTAGGTAATCCGCGATCTCTTCCTGAACTTTTAGATAAGTCTTAAACCAGATAAGGTTGGTGAAGTTAAGTGGTTCTTGATCCTCTCCTTCGAAACACTTTTTAGTGAATAGAAAAGTGCATTCACAGGTCTTTCGGGCCAAATCAATGTCGCATTTTTAAAAAAAAACAGTAAAAAATTGAATATTATGAAGAAAATTGATAATAATTCAACATGTCAAAGGATATCATTATTTTTAACTTTCAGTGTATTATAGCCGACTAAGGTATAATAATAATTTTATTACAAATCGGAGAAATTCACTCTAACAACCTAGTTTCCCAATATTTAATTATAAAAAACTTTTTAAAGGATTTTATTAGTAATATTTAATTTACTTTTTTGATTCCAATAAATAGCTTAACAACAATTAATCATAACAATTAAACAAAAAGACTTGGAGGATTAAGTCATTATTTATTCTTCAGAGATCTCCTCAGGATCTTCAACAACTGGAGCAGCTTCAGTAACAGTCTTGTAGCCGTAGGTTCTTTTAAGATAAGCAGGTTGTATGCAGCAGGACGATAAGGAGCAGGATTATAGGAAGGTCTGTATATAGGAGTATAAGATGAGGCTTTAGGAGGAGCATAGGTAGTTGTTGTGGTGGTTGGAGCAAGAGTGGTAGTTGTGGCATATGTAACTGGAGCAGGAGCGGGTCTGTAGACAGAAACAGGTCTGTAGACTGGAGGTCTATACGGAGCTGGGATAGGCTCGTAGGGAGCGGATTTGTAGGCAGGAGCAGGATTGTAAGCAGGGGCTTGCTTGTAAGGAGCAGGGGCAGGTTTGTAAGGAGCAGGCGCAGGTTTGTAAGGAGCAGGAGCAGGCGTGTATGAAGCAGCAGGGTATGTTGGCTCTCCTTCGTACTTTACATCAGCGAGGTATCCGTTGCTGTCAGCAGAGTAGGAAACTATTTGGACACGACCATCGGGAAGATTGACTCTATATTCTCCATCAGTGTTGTAGTTATCACGGTTTTCTTCTTGACTGAAAATAGGTCCATATTCCTGATCATTGACTCCGTATCTGTAGTTGTAGACTGGAGCAGTGTCTGGGTACACTTCAGCTGGAGCATAAGGAGCTGGGCTTGTGGCAGATACACAAGCAAAACAAAGAGAAACAATCAAATTCTGAAAATCAAAATGGAGTATATTAAATAACAGTAGTGTACGAGTATTTTGGCTTAGGGTAAGTAAAACAATTATTTAAAACGTACCTTGACAAGAGCCATTATTTATTTTTGTGTTTATTCAATGAGATGAACAATCAAAAACTGATGTTAACTAAGTTCAAATCTAGAGCTTATATAGGAAAAACTACTGTTCCGGTCTTCTTTACGCATCCTACAACTAATACATATATGTAAATACACATACAACATTACCTATACCTATTTGACGCAAAAAAGAAATAATAATAATAATAACCCTGTGTGAAAGAGAAAAATACGGGTCCCCACCCATTATTGAATAGATTTACCTCTGCATTCATAAAAATGATATACAGATGAAGAAACGTTTCTTTGTATTTTTTATAAATTATCTATCGGAAGGTTTATCCTTTTATTAGCCTTGAAATACTTTTGATTCACATGTAATTTCAAAGTTAATATAAAACATTACATATTTTATAGACTATGAAGAAGGAGGAGACTAAAATAATTCATTGTACTTTCTTAATTGATTTATTGTTACATTGATAAAATGCATAGTATTTTATACACAATTACATTGGGCACACTTTTGTACTTTAAACCTCCTGTATAACTATGAATAAAAAACAATAAGATGTACCATGAGTATTCGAAATTTAACCATTTTATTGGAGATGTTTTAGATTTAAGAATTCATATTTAATATATTTTATACATCGTATGCAAATTAGGTACGTCATTACCTTTATTGTATCATGCAACCATTCAAACGTAAAGAAACAGGGGGAAAGGGCGAAAATTAGTTGGTAGTTAGCCAATTCTTCCCAACTATAGAATTATTATTTAATAATTATTAAAAAGTTGGTCATAGCTTAACAATGATAATCACCAACCAATCACCTTTTAGAACACAGAAATGAATCACAAATATTGACAGCAAACAACCAAATATACTTTATTTTTGTATAAGTCAGCTAACTCCGTATAGGACGTCCCCAGACATTTCCATTTCTTTCTATTCGATCCCTGATATAGCAATATGAACAAATATTTTTCTAGAAAAATGCTAATCCGTGCTAACTTGAGATTCAATTTTGACTGTTCGTCGTTACTTTTTTGCATATTATAACCTTTCTTCTTGAAGATAAAAAGGATATAACAGTTGGTAGTTAGTGCATTCTTTTTAACTATTGGACTGTTTATTTCTTTATTTTTTTAAAAAGCCAATAGGTATGCCATTATTTATAATTCTGCCAAAAAACAAACATTGTAACTGAATATAAGAAAATCCCTAAAATATCTAACGAGGGTAAAAAAAAAATAATAATAATAGGAAAAACGACATTAAAAATCATAGCTTTTTTCATTTTTTTAATACAAGCACCTAAAAGTCTGAATTAATTAGCATTGTCGGAGAAGTTTGATTAAGTTTAAAGTGATAATATTTCCGAGTACAATGAAGTTAAAGAGGAAAAGCTTTGTGCCCGGACAGCGGTACTAAAAATGTATACTCCTAACTATCAATGTTATTTTCTCATATATTTACGCATTTTTCGGTCATTTTTTTCGAAAGAATACACCCTTACCTCAATTTCTTATTTTATAGAAACTTTTATATACCTATTTGAAAATCAGAATGGCATACCTTTTATATTATTTCATATATGTACTAGTTTCTAGTACACTTTGGTACTTGTATGTCCACCAATGTTACAGCAGCATCAGTGAGTCTAACGGGTCAGCTGGTACAGTACTATGATCATACACGTTCAGTAATGTTCAATACGGTTCCAAATTAGAGACAATATGCATTAC